>NW_016107366.1:4012273-4041797 GCF_001604975.1 Cebus imitator | reverse complement strand
AGAAGGAGAGAGAGAGAGAGAGAGGAATCATAGGATAGAAACAATATTTGAATGAATAATAGCTGATAATATTTCTAAACTGGTGAAAGGAAAGTAACACCAATCACTGAAAGTAAAGTGAAAACAAAGAAAAATACATATTGGTACACCATAATAAACCTCAAAATAAAAATTTGCAAAATAAAGAAAGGATTTCTAGAGCATTCAAATTACAACTGGGGCATTAGCTTCAATGGGAAAGTGAAACTGATAACTGATTTCTCACTAGTGCAGTGGAAACTGAATGAAAATGGGATGACCTCTTTAAAATCATGAAAGAACCTAATTGCCAGTGGCATATAAACAGGAAACAAAACAAAACAAAAACAAAACAAAACAAAGAAATATAAACATAATAAAAATAATTCTAAATAATAAAAATTAAAAGGATTTATAGCCAGCAGACTACCCTAAAAGACACACTGTATATAAATGAAATATGATCCTCAGTGGAAGCACAGAAAGGAAAGAAAGAATGAAGAGTATGAAAAGGGTGAATGTGTTGATAAATCAAAATAAATATTGACTATAAAACAGTGATTACAGTTTATTTTAAAACTTAAATATAAATAAAATAGACAATAACTATCACATAAAACTCAGAAGGGGCCAAATTGAGATAACATCCTTGCAATTTTTTGCTTTCTTGAGGAAGTGGTAATAGTGCTCATGTATAAACAATATAATGTACTCAAAGATTTATGTTGAAATTTTTAGGGCAAACATAGTAGAACTGTAGAAGATTTTATAACCTACAAGCTGATAGAAGGAAGGATAGATTGATTAAAATATGTAATAATAATAATAAAAAAGGCCAGGCATGGTGGCTCATGCCTGTAATCACAGCACTTTGGGAGGCTGGGTAGGCAGATCACATGAGGCTGCAGTGTGCAGAGATTGTGCCACTGAACTCCAGCCTGAATGACAGAGCAAGACTCCATCTCAAAATAATAATAAATAGATAGCAAGAGAAAATAAGAGAGAAAAACTTTAAAGGGAAGATGGAACAAAGAGTAAACAAAAAATAAGATGGAAAGTAAAATTCCAAGTATATCAGCAATATCTTTGTCAGTAATTTAAATATATATTCATTAAAAAATTTAAACTATGTGGCTATTGCTCTTATCATATACAATTTGTATGTAATAACACAGGAAGTATGAAAATAGAAGTATGAAAAAAGATATACGCAAATGCTATACAAACGAAAAAAGATATACGCAAATGCTATTCAAACAAAAAAAGATATAACTGTATGGATATCAGACAGAGGTGAAGAGGGCTTTAAGAGAGAGCAAGTGATGTCCCCTCAGGTACTCTGGTTCAGATACTACACTTCTCCCATGACCTCTGCAACCCACAGACCAGGAGATCCCCACTGGGCTGAAAATCATTATGAGTTACCAGGACAGACCTGAGCGGCAACTCCAGCCAGTGCTGCAGGTTGTCAGAACAGATCTAGGCAGATGTTTTGACTAGCCCTGAGAGTGAGGACAGGATGAAGTTACCTACTCCCCAGAAAGAGGAGGAGATGAAAGCAGGGAGACAGGTGATATGGCTGGATGGGTCCCACCCCCACAAAGACAAGCAAACTGAAGCCCTCTCACTTGAGAATTTTGCAGCCAGCATATCAGTTCAAGCTCGACCCGGGATGATTGAGGTTGGTTTGGGGAAGGTCATCTGCCATTGCAGAGGTGGGTCTAAACCTAACTTTGTAAACAAAAGACAGAGGATGCTTATACAGCAGCTGGACTGAGTCTGTGACAGCCCAGCAGTGCCTCTACAGGCAGGCAAGGGACAGACTGCCTCCTCAAGTGACTCCCTGATCCCTGTATAGCCAGAAAGATGCCTCATACAGGAGAGCTCTGGCTGACACTAAACATGGAAAAGAACAACCAGTATCAGCCACTGCAAAAATATACCAAATGGTGAAGACCAAGGATGCAATGAAGAAAGTGTGTCAACCAATGGACAAAACAACCAGCCAGTAACAAAATGGCAGGATCAAATTCACACATAACAATATTAATGTTAAATGAAACAGGCCTAAATGCCCCAATCAAAAGACACCAGCTGGCAAATTGAAAAAAGAGTCAAGACTTATTGGTGTGTTGTATTCAGGAGACCCATCTCACATGCAAAGACACACATAGACTCAAAATAAAGGGATAGAAGAAGATTTACCAAGCAAATGGAGAGTAAAAAAAGAAAGGGTTACATCTTAGTCTCTGATAAAATGGACTTTTAACCAAGAAAGATTGAAAGAGACAATGAAGGGCATTATATAATGGTAAAAGGGTCAATGCAACAAGAAGAGCTAACTATCCTAAATATATATGCACCCAATACAGGAGCACCCAGATACATAAAGCAAGTTTGTAACTACCTTCGAAGAGACTTATACTCCCACACAATAATAGTGGGAGACATTAACCCTCCACTGTCAATATTAGACAGATCAACATCACAGGAAATCAACAAGGAAATCCAGGACTTGAATTCAGACCAAGTGGACCAAATAGACATCTACAGAACTCTCCACCCCAAATCCACAGAATATACATTCTTCTCAGCACCACATCTCACTTCCTTAAAATTGACCACATAATTGGAAGTAAATCACTCCTCAGCAAATGCAAAAGAACACAAATTATAACAAACAGTCTCTCAGACCACAGTCCAATCAAATTAGTACTCAGGATTAAAAAACTTACTCAGAACTGCACAAATACATGGAACAACTTGCTCCTGAATGACAACTGGATAAACAATGAAATGAAGGCAGAAATAAAGAGGTTCTTCAAATCCAGTGAGAACAAAGACACAACGTTCAAGAATCTCTGTGACACATTTAAAGCAGTGCCTAGAGGGAAATTTATAGCAATAAATGCCCACATGAGAAGTGAGGGAAGATCTAAAATCAATTGCCAAAATTGAAAGAGCTAGAGGAGCAAGATCAAACAAATTCAAAAGCTAGCAGAAGGCAAGAAATAACTAAGATCAGAGCAGAGCTGAAGGAGATAGAGACACAAAAAACCCTTCAAAAATCAATAAATTAAGGAGCTGTTTTTTGAAAAGATCAATAAAATATACCAATAGTCAGACTAATAAAAAAACAAAGAGAGAAGAATCAAATAGATGCAATAAAAAATGATAAACGGGATGTCACCACTGAATCTACAGAAATACAAACTACCATCAGAGATTACTACAAACAACTCTATGCACATAAACTAGTAAATCTGGTAGAAATGGATAAACTCCTGGACACTTACACCATCCCAAGACTAAACCAAGAAGAAGTTGAATCCCTGAATAGACCAATACCAAGGTCTAAAGTTGAGGCAGCAATTAATAGCCTACCGACTAAAAAAAAGTCTAGGTCCAGACGGCGGCTTCACAGCCAAATTCTACCAGACATGCAAAGAGGAGCTGGTACCAAACCTTCTGAAACTATTGCAAGCAATAAAAAAGAGGAAATCCTCCCTAACTCATTTTATGAGACCAACATCATCCTGATACCAAAACCTGGCAGAGACACAACTAAAAAGAAAACTTTAGGCCAATATCCATGCTGAACGTCAATGCAAAAATATTCAATAAAATACTGGCCAACCAAATCAAACAGCACATCAAAGAGTTTATCCATCACGATCAAGTCAGCTTCATCCCAGGGATGCAAGCCTGGTTCAACCTACACAAATCAACGTTATCTATCACATAGAACCAAAGACAAAAAATACATGATCATCTCAATAGATGTAGTGAAGGCCTTCAACAAAATTCAACAGCTCTTTTTTTTGCTAAAAATTCTCAATAAACTATGTATTGATGGAACATATCTCAAAATAATAAAAGCTATTTACAACAAACCTACAGCCAACATCATAATGAATGGGCAAAAACGGGAAGCATTCCCTTTGAAAACTGGCACTAGACAAGAATGCCCTCTCTCACCATTTCTATTCAATATACTATTGGAAGTTCTTGTCAGAGCAATCAGGCAAGAAAAAGAAATAAAGCATATTGAATTAGGAAAGGAGGAAGTCAAATTGTCTCTATTTACAGAGGACATGATTATATATTTAGAAGACTCCATGGTCTCAGCCCAAAATCTCTTTAAGATGATAAGCAACTTCAGCAAAGTCTCAGGATACGAAATCAATGTGCAGAAATCACAAGCATTACTATACACCAATAACAGACAATCAGAGAGCCAAATCATGAGTGAACTCCCATTCACAATCACTACAAAGAGAATAAAATATGTAGGAATACAATTAACAATGGATGTGAAAGACCTCTTTAAAAGGAACTACAAACCACTGCTCAAGGTGATAAGAGAAGACACAAGAAGATGGAAAAACATTTTATGCTCCTGTTTAGGAAGAATCAGTATCGTAAAAATGGCCATACTGCCCAAAGTAATTTTATAGATTCATTGCTATCCCCATCAAGTTACTATTGACCTTCTTCACAAAACTGGCAAAAACCACTTTAAACTTCATATGGAACCCAAAGAGAGCCTGCATAGCCAAGACAATCCTAAGCAAAAAGAACAAAGTGGGAGGCATCACACTGCCAGGCTTCAAACTATACGACAAGGCAACAGTAATCAAAACAGCATGGTACTGGTACCAAAACAGAGATATAGACCAATGGAACAGTACAGAGGCCTCAGAAGTAATGCCACACATCTACAACCATCTGATCTTTGACAAACCTGACAAAAACAAGCAATGGGGAAAGGATTCCCTGTTTAATGAATGGTGTTGGGAAAACTGGCTAGCCATGTGCAGAAAGCAGAAACTGGACCCCTTCCTTATGCCTGACACTAAAATTAACTCCAGATGGATTAAAGATTTAAACATAAGAACAAACACCATAAAAACTCTAGAAGAAAACCTAGGCAAAACCATTCAGGACATAGGCATAGACAAGGACTTCATGATTAAAACACCAAAAGAAATGACACCAAAAGCCAAATTAGACAAATGGGATCTAATTAAATTTAAGGGTTTCTTCGCAGCGAAGGAAACAATCATCATTTGAAACTAATCCAATGTGAAAAAATATTTGCAATCTACTCATCTAACAAAAAGCTAGTATTCAGAATCTACAAAGAACTAAAGCAGATTTACAAGAAAAAAATGAACCCGCCCATTCAAAAGTGGGTGAAAGATGTGAACAGATGCTTTCAAAAGAAGACATTTATGAGGCCAACAAACATGTGAAAAAATGCTCATCATCACTGGTCATTAGAGAAATGCAAATTAAAATCACATTGAGATACCATCTCACTCCAGTTAGAATGGTGATCATTAAAAAGTCTGTAAACAGATGCTAGAAAGGATGTGGAGAAATAGGAACATTTTTACACTGTTGGTGGGAGTGTAAACTAGTTCAACCATTGTGGAAGACAATGTGGCAATTCCTGGAGGATCTAGAAATAAAAATACCATTTGACTTAGCAATCCCATTACTGGGTATATATCCAAAGGATTATAAATCTTTTTATTATAAAGACACATGCACACATATGTTCATAGTGGCACTGTTTACAATAGCAAAGACCTGGAGCCAACCCAGGTGCCCATCAATGATAGACTGGACAAAGAATATATGGCACATATAAACCATGGAATACTATGCAGCCATAAAAAGGATGAGTTTGTGTCCTTTGTGGGGACATGGATAAACCTGGAAACCATCATTCTCAGTAAACTGACACAAGAACAGAAAACCAAACACCACATGTTCTCACTCATAGGTGGGTATTAAACAATGAGAACACATGGGCACAGGAGGGTAATGTCACATACTGGGGTTTGTTGGGGGGTGTGGGGCTAAGGGTGGGACGGTGGGGGTGTGGAGGTTGGAGAAGGATAACATTGGGAGAAATGGCTGATGTAAGTGACGGGGGGATGGAGGAAGCAAATGACCATGGCATGTTTGTACCAATGCGACAGTCCTGCAAGATCTGCACATGTACCCCAGAACTTAAAGTACAATAAAAAAAAAAACCAGGGAGAGCAAGTCATGAACACCCTGAAGCTTGACTTCTTTGTCTTTCTTCTTCTCTCTCAGTTATTTGAAAGTGGATAAGGTAAACATCACCTATTTGTTTCTCCTGTATTATAGTCTCCACTGTCAGGGTAGTCAATCTCATTACAATGGTCTCTTTATTGTAAAAGAGTCTCTAGGATCTTAGTCTTCCATTATTTATTTACATACACAGGTATATATGAAATTTAGGAAATTCTATCTCTCTGCACTCTCCTCTGCATGTTGTTTTATTTTGGATGTCAGAATACTTGTACTGCCATATTTATTTTTCTCTCTTTGGATTTCAGTTGTATCAACTCATCTCTTATCAGAAGAAAAATATGTGCCTTTTTATGATTAGAAGGAGGATTATAAACATCAAAATGATTAGAAGGGTGCAATGATACTTTCAATATTATAACAGTGTATAATATTTTTTACCTTGTATATAGGATAATGATACTTAATATTATTTCATTTGATATTCATGTCTTCATGAATATTCTGAAGTCTTATTAAAGTAAAAATTTATACTTTCTTGAAGGAAAAAAATCATGTAAGTCTATCATTTCTCTCATACTCTCATATACCAAATGAAACACAGACTTTACTTTCCGTCCACCCTCAACAGAGATTTGAAGTCAGTTTGACTAATTTGACATTTGGTCAAACCATTTTGTCACTACAACTCTAGAAACTGAGAAAATTTCAATTCATCGCACTCGTGTCAGAAAGAAGTCTATTCTGAAAGTGAAATTGGCTTCTCATCTTTTCACACACTCTCATACTTCACCTCATGCCCTCACATGAACCATTAACTTTAAATGAGGTTGGGTGAAAGGGCTCACGACCTGAAACTAGGCCCAGGCAAGTCATGCAGTTGAGTGTAAAGAGATAGTTCCACTATTAAGTGGTATCCTGCGGTGAACGTCACTTGCTATACTCCTTGTGTAATTGACCATTCCTATTGTGTGACTGTGACCTTGGATAAGACTGCCAATCTGCCTAGGCGTAAATTGATTTGTAAAAATTGAGCATTATTATAACACTAACACTTTTGGAGCAAAAGATAAAACAGATAATGTTTGTAAAATCCTTTCCTAAAATTTCAAGTATATACTTATTATTTTTGATGTGGTTTTGTTGGTGAAAAATGATAAAGTCGGTTTTATTGTACTTTTTAATAACAATCTACTTCCTCATTTCATTCTTCCTCAGATATTGTCATTACCTTGATTTTTAAAAAAACAAACTTAAACTCCTAATCCAACCACCCCCCAGATCACTTAAACTATCCTAACAACCTAAGCACTGTACAGAGAGAAAAGTTAATATGAAGGTATATGCCTAATACCTCCTTGCTTTCTCTGTCCAGTGCTAATTATGTGTCATACACGATGGAAGGTATTTTATGTGCATTTTTTCATCTAATCCTTGCAGTAACTTGTGAGTCAAGCATACAATGTCCGTTTTTAGAAGTGAAGTAAAATTGTAGCTCAAATAGGTTAAATAATGGACAAGGTCATTTTCATTCAATTAATAACTGCCAGAGCAGTAAATTTCCTATAGGTCTGGTGACTAAGGTCTGGCATGTGGGATGTCAGCAAAAGTGTCATGTGTACTTCAGTCTTGCTTACTTGAGAAGAAAGTCTATTTTCCACTTCTGATCTTTATTCAGGCTGGCTAGAATGTGGGCATTATGGCTACAACTTAAATAATGATCGTATTCACAATGTAAATGCTGCATTAAAGTTGGTGCTGTAACCCTGGTGATTATTGAAATTATCTTACCATTCTTGGAATACTTACTGGATTTTTCATGAGAGAGAATGGAAAATCTATTTTAAATGACCTGTAGTTCATTTAGGCCATTTCCTTTTGTGATTTTCAATCACATTTAACTGAATCCAAACTGTAGACAAGTCATTTCATTTTATCAAACTATTGAATTCAAATGATTAGTTCTATTAATTTTTTTAAAACAGAAATTCTAGATATTGACTCCATTTCATCTCAAGATATCAAAGAGTAGGGAAATCTTTTGGCTTCCCTGAGCCACATTGGAAGAATAATTGTCTTGGGCCATACATAAAACACTAATACTAATGACAGCTGATGAGCAAAAATAAAATAAATAAATAAATAAATCACAAAAAATTCTTATAATGTTTTATGAAAGTTTACAAATTCATGTTGGGCCTCAAAGTCATCCAGGGCTGCCTGAGGCCTGTGGATAGTGGGTTAGATAAGCTTATTATCAACTGAGACTGTAACATCTAGTTCATTCATTGTTATAACCAAATTCCATTTCAATATATCAACACATATAACACTTTGGACTTCATTACAATTAAGTCTAAACCTTTCTATGTTCTCTTTTGTCTTAATAAAGCAGATGGAAATCATTAGTGTTGATATACAGCATGCCAAGATTTTACGCTTTTTTTTTTCATTTTTAAAATCCATTTAATCAGCAAAAATCAAAAAGTATGACAATACTAAGCGGTGAAAGAATATAAATCAAGAAATTTCGTATATATTACTAACAGGCATATAAAAAGACACACTACTTTGAGGGATAATGTGACATTTAAAAAATCTCATTTTTACTTTAGCATCACTGGATCCATGTGTAGGTTTCTTACAAAGATATATTGCATGGTGCTGAGGTTCAGCTTCTATTGATCTTTGTGGGTAACCCCCACATCTGGCCACTGAGGAAGGAGAGCTAAGCAGATACCTGGCACAATTAGTGCCTCAAGAATGTCTTAGTTTATAATGTAATTACTCAGTTATTTCCTTTATATAATCCTTTATATATAATCATGTATTAGTTTATAGTTGGAACAATTAGTGCCTGAAGAATATCTTACTACTCAATTATTTCCATATATATACATATACACACACATACACACACACACACACATATATATATAATTATATCTTAGTTCATAGTTGGAGGAATGCCTAGATCCGGCATGGTATAGAGCATGAATTAAGGAATAAACAGCTATACATATATAAGCTTATCTTGCTTATAGTCGGTGGAATGTCTAGAGCAGACATAGTGCAGAGCATGATTTAAGGGAAAAACAGTTATAACAGGACAAGAATATGGCCCAGGTGGCAATGTTCAGTATTGTAAAGATACCCACTGTATGGCAGGCTTGGAGCAAGAGCCTCTCCTCCCGAAAAAGGAGTTGTAGTACCTACCTTGTGTCCAGCTCTTGTGGAACGCTGTCCTCAGACTGGCAATCCTGTGAGCCTCCCCTCCAAGGGCTTAAAACCTCTCCGGTATAATCATGCCTTGGTGACTGTATAACTTGTAAGCTCTCTAGCTACTGTGCTGATTCAGATCATCCTCCTATAGAAATCATTGGAAGCTGCCAGCAGGTTGCTGTGGACCTTAGCTCTGTTGCTGCTCAAAGCATCCACCTATAGAATTCCTTAGAAGTAGCCTGACCCTAGATAGAGATATTGCACACTGCACCCTCTTCACTGTGTATAGCCCACCTCCTTGCCTCGGTGATCTCTGGGGGACCCCGTGCTGTGCATTGCCCACCTCCTGGCCTATGTGACCTAATGGGGGTGGACCCCTTGCTTATCGCTCATGTGATTGTCTTGACCCTATCACTGTCCTTAAGATGATCTCACTCACTACCCTTCCCCCTGCCTTGTACCCAATAAATACAAATGCTCCTGGATGTTCAGGGCCTCTCCTCTCTTAGCTTGTAAGTGGCATGGCCCCCCGAGCCCACCTGTATTTTCCAGTCCTTCTGTGTCCTGCCTCTTTAATTCTTGGATCCAGCACCTCAGCACAGCAGTAGGGGACACCCCACGACCCTGTAGGGCTGTGGCTCTACAGATCCTGCCACCCAAGTTGTGAACATAGGACCCAATAGAAAGGTTTTCACCCTTCCTCACCTCTCTTCTTTGTTTTGAAGTCCCCAGGGTCTATTGTTTCCATCTTTATGTGCATGTGGACCCAAGATTTATCTCACTTGTAAGTGAAAATATGCAGTATTTGGTTTTCCGTTTCCGTGTTAGTTTGCTTAGGATAATGGCCTCTATCTGCATCCATGTTGCTGCAAAGAACAATGATTTTATTCTTTTTTATGATTGCATAGCATTTCATGGTATATATGTACCACATTTTCTTTATCCAATCCACCATTGATGGGCACCTTGCCTGTTGCGTGTTTATGGTGGAATGATTTATGTTCCTTTGAGTTATATCCAGTAATGGGATTGCTGGGTCCAATGGTAGTTCTGTTTTTATGTCTTTGAGAAATTGCCACGTTTTTCCATAATGGATGGACTAATTTACACTATCACTTACACTAACACCAAAAATAAGAATTTTTTTCCTACATAACCTCTACCTGTTATTTTTTGACTTTTTTGGGTGGTGGAGAGAGGGACAGGATCTCACTTCTGTTGCTGAGGCTGCAATACAGTGGCATGATCTTGGCTCACTGCAGCTTTGACTTCAACTCAGGTGATGGTCTCACCTCAGCCTCCCGTGTAGTAGGGACTATAGTTATGCCACCGTGCCCAGCTAATATTTTGTATTTTTTTAATAGAGATGGGGTTTTACTGTGTTGGCCAGGATAGTGTTGAACTCCTGGGCTCGAGTGATTCACCTGTCTCAGCCTCCCAAAGTTTTAGGATTACAGGCATGAGTCATCACCCCTGAGTTTTCAACTTATTATTAATAGCTATTCTGACTAGTGCGAGATGGCATATCATTGTGGTTTTGATTGTATCTCTCTGATAATTAATGATGCTGGACATTTTTTCATGTTTGTTGGCTGCTTATATGTCTTCTTTGGGGATGTGTCTGTTTCTTTGTCTACTTTTTAATGAAACTGTTTGTTCTTTTCTTGTTGTTTCATTGAAGTTCCCTATAGATTCTGAATACTAGTCCTTTTATGAATGCAAAGTTTGCAAATATTTCCTCCTGTACTGTAGGTTGTCTATTTTTTTTCTGTTGAGTTTCTTTTGATGCATAGTAGCTCATTAGTTTAATTAGTCCCATTTCTATACACCAATAATGTTCAAACTGAGAATCAAATCAAGAAACACACACCCATTTACTGTAGCCACAAAAAATAAAATACCTAGGAATACACCTAACTAAGGAGGTAAAAGATCTCCACAAGGAAAACTACAAAACACAGCTAAAAAAAATCATAGATGACACAAATAAATGGAAAAGCATTCCATCCTCATGGGTTGAAAGAATCAATATCATTAAAATGTCTATATTGCCTAAAGCAAACTGCAGATATAATTCAATTCCTATCAAACTACCAATGTCATTTTCATGGAAACATATAAAACTATTCCAAAATTCATATGGAATAAAAAAGGAGCCCAAATGGGCAAAGTGATCCTAAGCAAAAAGAACAAGGCCAGAGGCATCACATTATCTGACTTCAAACTATACTATAAGGCTACAGTAACCAATCAGCATCCTATTGGTACAAAAATGAACACACAAATTAATGGAACACTATAGAGATTTCTGAAATAAAGCTCCACACCTACAACCAACTTGTCTTTGACAAAGTAAACAAAAATGAACAATGCGGAAAGACCACCGTATTCAATAAATGGTGCTGGAGAAACTGGCCCACCATATGCAGAAGAGTGAAACTGGGTCTCTGCCTTTTACCATATACAAAAATGTACTCATGGTAGATTAATGACAGATGTGTAAAACCTCAAACTATAAAAATTATAGGAGAAAACCTAGGAAATACTTTTCTAGACATTGGCCTAGGGAAAGAATTTATGATGAAGACTGCAAAAGTAGTACAACACAATACAAAAAAAGTATGCTTTCATATCTTTCAGAATGCTTCACTGATTCCCATTCCACTATGCCAGTATGTGAAAAGCAGAACAACAGGTGTTGTAAAAGTTTTAAGGAAAATTATATAGGCCATTAAGGTTATGTGAGTTGGAATTCAGCCAGAGCAGAAGCAAAAACTTGTGGGCAGATACCCAAAACAACAGAAGAACTCCTTTAAAGGAGGAAGCTCTTCCTTTGAAATGTAGCTTGAGAGGTGCCATCAGCACTGCAGTTCTTTGAAGATTATTAAGAAAAACTCTATTGTTTATCCATGTTCAGAAGATTTGTTATTCAAATTTTTTATGGAGAAATACGCATTGCTGAAAATATAATTGAAAACTTAATATAATAGGAAAAACATTAGTTTGGAACCAGAAGTCAGCTTTCCTAATTGTTAACTGTATCACAGCTATACCCGCAAAACAAGATCATAACAGTCTCCCAGATTTGCTATGAGCATTGATTAATATAGTTGTAAGTATGTAACATATGGTTTGTATTTAAGAAACAATAGTGGTCTAAATATGTTAATTCCTTTATGGAAGTCCCTAAATCCTTAGAGCACACAAAGGTAGTTTTGATTCGGGTTGCCTTACAATCAGAGTTTGAAATCAGTGTTTGCAGGAAATTTATTTGGAACACAGTCCAAAAAAGGGGAACTGAAGGAATGAAGAAAGTGAGACGAGAAATGAAAAAAGGACTATTTGTGATAATAAGCTAGCTGCTCCTGTGAAACACTGGGACCCGGCACCACTGGGGACCCACTGAGAAATCAAATAGAGTATGCACGCAAATGATTCAAATAAAAAATACGGAGGGTCAGAATGTATCTGTTGACTCTTATCCCTCATTGATTGCTGCTTGCTCTTGAAGGCACCAATTCTTCCACATTCTGAGCGGTAACTGCATAATGGCTGAGTGGCTTTTTATGACTTTAAAGGAATTTCCAAGGTGGGTAAGCAGAGAGATACTGTGGGGCGTTCCTGAAGCACATCTGGTTGTATGTGCGGGATTCTGCATCACAGCTGCACTGAAATCTAATGAGCCAAGGGGATGTGGCCAAAGCAACACAAGAGTCTGTGGAGTAGGGTGTGTGTGTGTGTGTGTGTGTGTGTGTGTGTGTGTGTGTGTGTTGTGGGGGTAGAGGTGTCTGTGCTTTACTCTTAACTATTGCGAAGCCTAAACGTGACATTGTACAGAAAGGAAAGCGGTGAGAAGGCTGACAAAAATATCAGGTTTTTCTGGTTTGGCTGCATTTATAACATCTCAGTGTATTAACCCTGTTTTTTTTTTTTTTTCCCACGCTGATAAGAAAGAAGTTCTGGTTATTAGTAATGTCAAGGAATGTCTAGCCTATGGGAAAGAAAGTAACAAATAGACTCTTACAATATATTTTTTAATCATTATCTTAATGCTATGTGATGATAATTATTTTTAGGTAAACTGGCTGACCTGTTTGATCTTTCTCTAAAGGAAGATTTTTCAATAAAATTATCATGATGAGAATATTTCCTGTGTCATCAATTATGAAATAGAAATGAAAGCCAATATAATTTTATTCTGCAAAAAGTAGCAACAAATAACAGTATATTTAAGTTTATATTGCTTTAAAGATACTCTTTATTCTAGCAGACCATATGAACTATTTTAATCACATTTAGTAAGTAATATGGTTTTAAAACTTTAAAAACTGATTGGCACTAATAAAAACATAAAGTGACAGCATTTAATCCATTTTATGTACATGTAGTTTCAGTGAGACTTATTTTTGGTTGTGGTGGTGTTCATTAGACACTTGATAAATTGTGTTTTGTTATTTATATTCAACCCACTTTAGAAAGAAATTTAAAGTCATGTACAGAAAAAGTATATCCCTTTAAGAATACCTCAGTGAACAAAACAAACTTTAGAAAATGTCAGTTAAAAGATGATGAAGAGGAAAGTGAGAAATAAATACAGCAGGATACCTAAGTTTAAAGAAAATAATTGACCTGTATTTCCTTACAATCAAGGCAATAAAGAAAATAATGAGTTGTATATTACTCAATAAGTAATCATCTCTTTTTATTTCTATACTTATATTGAAAACAGTATAATTCAATATAAATATAGAAACAAAAACAGATGATTACTTATTGAGTAATCATCAATAAGTAAGATTACTTATTGCTCAATATATATTTAGGTTGAATAACCACAAAGCTAATTTTCCAACAAACTAGAATTTATTCTTATATTAGGCAAGTAGCCTAAAATGAGAATTGCTGATTTTACAAAATTTATGGAAGTTATGACATATTTAGTTTGGATGCTTTAGATGTATATTTTAAGATATGACAAATAACTATAATTGCTTCAAAAAATGACAGCAAAGTTGAAGAAAATGGCCTTTTTTGCATATAAGATTACATTGTTATTTTTCACTAAAATGAAAATCTAAGCAAGTGAGACAGAAGTGTCTGTTTGATTTGAATATATGTATTTTTGTTTTTAATTGACATGTAATTATACATATCTATGGAGAACACGATATTTTGATAAATATATACAACATGCAATGATCAAATCATAGTAATTAGCATACCAGTTACCTCAAACATTTATCATTTCTTTGTGTTGGTAACATTCACAATCCTCTTTTAGCTATTTGAAAATAGACAAAAAATTTTGTTAATTATTGTCATCCTACGGTGCTGTAGAACATTATAATTTATTTATTCATTCTAGCTGTAATTTTGTATTCTTTAAACAATCTCTCCCTGTCTCCTCCCCACACCACCTTTTCCAGCTTCAAGTCATTATAATTCTACTCTCTACTTCTAGGAGCTCACTTGTTTTTTGCTACACATATGAGTGAGAACATGCAGTATTTATCTTTTAGTGCCTGATTTACGTAACATAATATTCTTCAGGCTCGTCTATATTGCTTCTAGTGATAGGATTTCATTCTTTTGTATGACTAACTAAATGGCATTCCAAATATGTTTACTATGCTTTCTTTATTCATTCGTCTGTTGATGGACATGTAGGTTGCTTCTGTATCTTAGTTATTGTGAATACTGCTGCAATAAATGGGGGGATACAGTTATCTTTTTGATATAATGATTTCCTTTCCATTGGACAACTACCCAGTAGTGAGATTGCCGGATCACATGGTAGTTCTATTTGTATTTTTAAAAAGAACTTCGATACTATATTCAGAGTTGCCGTACTAATTTGCCTTCCCACTTACTGTGTATGAGTTTTTTCTCCACATTCTCATCAGCATTTGTTATTTTTTGTCATTTTTTTTTCTTTCCAACTTTTATTTTAGGTTCAGGTGGTGCCAGTGCAGGTTTGTTATGTTGGTAAATTGTGTGTTTTGGGGGTTGGTGTGTAGATTATTTTGTTACGTAGGTGATAAGTGTAGTACCTAAGAGGCAGTTTTTTGATTTTCATCCACCTCCCACCCTTCAGCCTCAAGCAGGCCATGGTGTCTGTTCCCTTCTTTGTGTTCGTAAGTGCTCAATGTTTAGTTCTCACTTATAATTGAGAGCATGTGGTATTTGCATTTCGTTCCTGTGTTATTTCACTTAGGATTATGGCCTCCAGCTCCATCTATGTTGCTGAAAAGAACATGATTCTGTTCTCTTTTATGGCTGTGTGGTGTTCCATGGTATATATGTACCAGATTTTTATTATCCAGTCCACTGTTGATGGGCCTTTAGGTTGATTCCTCGTCTTTACTATTATGAATAGTGCTACAATTAACATACATATTCATGTGTCTTTATGGCAGAATGATTTATATTCTTTTGTATATATTTCCAGCAATGAGTTTGCTTGATCAAATGGTAGTTCTGTTTTAAGTTATTTGAGAAATCTCTGAACTGCTTTCTACCATGGACAAACTAATTTATATTTCTACCAGCAGTATATAAGTATCATTCTTTTTTTTTCTGCAACTTTGTATTTTGCTTGTTAATTTAAGTTCTTTATAGATTCTTTATATAGATCTTTGTTGGATGCATAATTTGCCAATGTATTCTCCCATTCTGTAGTTTCTTTTAACTCTGTTGATAATTTCTTTTGCTGTGCCAAAGCTCTTTCATTTAACTAAGTCCTATTTGTTAATTTTTGTTTTGGTTGCCATTGCTTTGGGGTCTTCATTATGAAATCTTTCCCAGAATAGTTTTTCCTAGATTTACTGCTAGGATCTGTATAATTTTTTTGAGTTTTACATTTAAGTATTTAATCCATCTTGGGTTGATTTTTGTGTATGGTAAAAAGTGAAAAGAAGGGGTTCAGTTTCAATCTTCTGCATAGAGCTAGCCAGTTATCCCTGTACCATTTACCAAATAAGGAGTCCTTGTTCCATTGTTTGTTATTACCAACTTTACTGAAGATCTGAATGTCACAAGTATGTGGTTTCCTTCTGTGTTCTCTAACCCATTCTGCTGGTCTACCTGTCTGTTTTTGTATCAGTACTATGCTGTGTTGATTACTGTAGCCTTATATTATAGTTTGAGATAAGGTAGTAGTATAACTCCAGCTTTGTTCTTTTTACTTAAGATTGCTTTGGCTTTAAGGGTTCTTTCTTGTTTCAAATGAATTTTAAAATAGTTTTTTTCTAATTCTTTGGAAAAAAAAAGTCATTGGTAGTTTTTAAGGAACGGCATTGAATCTGCCTAAATTGCTTTAGGCACTATGGCCATTTTAACAATATGATTCTTTGTATTCATGAGCATAGAATTTTTTTTTATTCATCTGTGTTGTCTCCGATTTCCTTCAGCAGTGTTTTATAATTCTAATTGTGGAGATCCTTCACCTCCGTTGTTAGCTATATTCCTAGGAATTTTATTTTTTGTGGCAGTTGGGGATGGGATTGTGTTCTTGATTTGGTGCTCAGCTTGTATGTTGTTGGATTACAGAAATGCTACTGATTTTTATACACAGATTTTGTGTCCTGAAAATTTGCTGAATTTATCAGTTCTAGGAGCCTTTGGACAGAGACTATGGAGTTTTCTAGAAATAAAATTATATCTTCTGTGAATAGAGGTCTTTGGGCTTTTTCTCTCTTTAGTTGGATGCCTTTTATTTCTCTTACATGATTGCTCTGGCTAGGACACCAAGTACTATGTTGAATAGGAGTTGTGAGAGAAAGCACCCTTGTCTTGTTTCTGTTCTAAGGGGGAATGGTTCTAGCTTTTACCCATTCGGTATGATACTGGTTGTGCATTTGTCATAGGTGGCTCTTATTATTTTGATGTATAGTCCTTCAATTCCTAGTTTGTTGAGTGTTTTTGATATGAAGGGAGATTAAATTTTATTCAAAAGCCTTTTCTGCATTTATTGAGATTATCATGTGGTTTTTGTGTTTAGTTCTGTTTATGTGATAAATCACATTTATTGATTTGTATGTGTTGAACCAACTATGCATCCCAGGAATAATGCCTCCTTGATCATGGTGTATTAATGTTCCTGCACCAAACTGATGGTTGGGATGCTTATTCTCATAGCCCCATAATGAGATGCAGATGAACTGGGAGAAAAAGGAGTTTTTATTTCTGCAACCAGTTATAGGGAGAAGGCCTGGAAATTATCACAAGACCACTCAAAATTACAAAGTTTTCCAGAACTTGTATACCTCCTAAGCTATATGTCTATGTATAAGTGTGCATTCATATAAAGACATAAGTGATTAACTTCTTTTAATCTAAAACTGAGGTCCAAGTCTTGAAGACCTTCCTCTGAAGCCCCAGTAAATTTATTTAATCTAAATGGGTCCAGGACCTGATATGATTACCCTTATGTTGTCTCCTGCTAAATCATGGAGATTTGGGGAGTTTCTTCAGACCCCCAGTTAACATGTGTGTGGAAACCCGGGGAGCTTCTTCAGACTCCCAATAAAGCTTGTTTAATCCTAACTGGGTCCTGTTAAGAATTCTTTCATTATCCTGTCATGTTTTAAGGCCCATGAAATGCTTAGGCAAAACTCTTGGAGGGATTTGTTACATTCCAGCCTTTGTAGAAGGACACTGGCTCTTTCAGCTTTTAATATTTAATTTAACCACTCAGTCAGTACTGAAACAGTTGTTATGGAGGCCCGCATTTGTGAGACCTAGCCTGCCACATTAATGATTTCTGGTTGGTAGGTTTTTATTACTGATTTAATTTTGGAACTTGTTATTGGTGTTTTCAGGGATTTAATTTCTCCCCAATTCAATGTTGAGAGGAATGTTTCCATAATGTTTCCAGGAATTTATCCATTACTTCTGTTTTGTAGTCTGTGTGTATGAAAGTATTCATAACAGTTTCTGTGAGTTTTATTTTGTGTATTTCTGTGGGTCTAGTAGTCATGTTCCCTTTGCCATTTCTGATTTTGTTTATTTGGATCTTCTCTTTTTTTTTTTTCTTTGTTAGCCTACCTAGAAGTCTATCAATCTTACTTATTCTTTCAAATAATTCAGTTTTGGTTTTGTTGATCTTTTGTATATTTTTGCATCTCAATGTCATTCAGTTTAGTTCTGGTTTTGGTTTTTTTTTTCTGCTAGCTTTGGGGTTGGTCTTTGGTTTTTCTACTTCCCCTATGTTTGATTAGACTGCTAATTTAAGGGTTTTTTTTGTTTTTGTTTTTGTTTTTGAGATGGAGTTTTACACTTTTTGCCCAGGCTGGAGCACAATGGCATGATCTTGGCTCACTGCAACTTCTGCCTCCCCAATTCAAGCAATTATCCTGCCTCAACCTACTGAGTAGCTGGGATTACAGGCACATGCCACTACACCCAGCTAATTTTTGTACTTTTAGTAGAGACAAGGTTTCACCATGTTGTCCAGGCCAGTCTTGAACTCCTGACCCTCAGATAATCCACCTACCTCTGCCTCCCGAACTGAGGTGCTGGGATTACAGGCATGAGCCACTGTCCCTAGCCAGTTTGAGATCTTTCAACTTTCTGAATGTGGACATTTAGCACTGTAAACTTTCCACTTAGCACTGTTTTAGCTGTGTCTCAATGATTTTGGTATGAACTGGTATCTTTGTTCTCATCAGTTTCAAAGCATTTCTTGATTCCTGCCTTAATTTCGTAGTTCACCCAAGAATCATTCAGGAGCATTTGTTTAAATTTTATGTAATAGAATGTTTTTGAGAGATCTTCTTAATATTGATTTCTGTATTTATTGCACTGTGGTCCGAGAGTGTGATGGGTATGATTTTAGTTTTTTTGAATTTGTTAAGAGTCGTTTTATAGCTGAGTGTGTTGATTTTAGACTATTTGCCATATGTGTATGAGAAGAATGTATATTCCATTGTTGTTTCCTGGAGTGTTCTGTTAATATGTTAGGTCTATTTGGTTAATTGTTGAATATCTTTGTTAGTTTTCTGCCTTGATGATCTGTCTAATATTGTCAGTGGGGTGTTGAAGTCTCCCACTTATTGTATCATTGTCTAGGTGTTTTTGTAGATCTCTAAGAACTTGTTTTATAAATCTGGGTTCTCCTGTGTTGGGTGCATATACAGTTAAGATAGTTAAGTCTTCTTGTTGAATACTTTATAATTGTGTAATACTCATTTTTAGTCTTTTTTGGTTGTTGTTGGTTTAAGCTTCTTTTATCTGAATTTAGAATAGCAACTCCTAGTCTTTTTTATTTTCCATTTGCTTGGTAGATTTTTCTCCATCTATTTACTTTTAGCCTACATATGTCATTCCATGTGAGATGGGTCTCTTGATGACAGCAAACAGTTGAGTCTTGCGTCTTTATCCAACTTGCCATACTGTGCCTTTTAAGTGGGTTAGTTACCCCACTTAAGTTCAGCATTAATAATGCTATGTGTAAATATGATCCTGTCCTTTTGTTGTTAGCTGGTTATTATGCAGACTTAACTGCGTAGTTGCTTTATAGCATCACTGGTCTACATATTTAAGTATGCTTTGTGGTGGCAGTTACAGTCTTTTGATATTTAGCATTCCCTTAAATATCTCTTGTAAGAAAGGTATGTTTGTAATGAATTCCCTTAGAATTTGCTTATCTCAAAAGTATTTTATTTCTCCTTTGCTTATGAAGCTTAGTTTGGCTGGATATGAATTTCTTGATTGGAATTTCTTTTTTTTAAGAATGCTGAATATAGGCCCGAAGTCTTTTCTGGCCTTTAAGGCGATATGGTTTGGCTGTGTCCCCACCCAAATCTCATCTTGAGTTGTAGCTCCCATAATCCCCAAGTGTTGTAGAAGGGACCTGGTGGGAGGTAATTGATTCATGCAGATGGGTTTTCCCCATGCTGTTTTAGTTGTGGTAAATAAGTCTAATGAGATCTGATGGTTTTATAAAGGACAGTTCCCCTGCAAATGCTTTCTTGCCTGCTGGATGTAAGACTTGTATTTGCTCCTCCTCAGCTTCCACCATGATTGTGAGGCCTCCCCAGCCATGCTAAACTATAAGTCCATTAAACCTCTTTTTTTTTTTTTATAAATTACCCAGTCTCAGGTATTTCTTTATAGTAGTATTAAAATAGACTAATACAGTAAATTGGTACCCATAGAGTGGGGTGCTGCTATGACATCTAATAATGTGTAAGCAACTATGGAGCTGGGTAACAGGCAGAGGATGGAACAATTTGGGGGGCTCAGAAGAAGATAGAAAGATGTGGGAAAGTTTAGAACTTCCTAGATACTTGGAAGGCTGATAAGACAGGAAGATCTGATGATGTTTATAACTTTATAGAGACTTGTTAAATGACTTTGATCAAAATGCTGATGGTGATATGGACAATAAGGTCCAGGCTGAGGTGTTCTCAGATAAAGATGTGGAATTTGTTCAGGACTGGAATAAAGGCCACTCTTGCTATGCAAAGAGACTGACAACTTTTGTCCCTTCCCTAGAGATCTGTAGAAATTTGAACTTGAGAGAGATGATTTAGGATACTTGGCAGAAAAAATTTCTAAGTAGGAAAGTGTTCAAGTGGAAGCAGAGCACAAAAGTTTGAAAAATTTGCAGCATGATAATGCAATAGAAAATAAAAAGTTCAGAACTTTTTCTTTTCTGGGGAGAAATTTTCTGGGGAGAAATTCTGGGAAGAAATTCAAGCCTGCTGCAGAAATTTGCGTAAGTAACAAGGAGCCATATATTAATCATGAAGACAATGAAGAAAATGTCTCCAGGCCATGTCAGAAACCTTCACAGCAGCCCCTCACATCACAGGCTCAGAAGCTTAGGAGGAAAAAATGGTTACATGGGCTAGGCACAGGGCCCTGTTGCTCTGTGCAGACTTGGGGCATGGTACCCTGCATTCCAGCCACTCTAGCTGTGGCTAAAAGAGGTCAAGGTACAGTTTGGGCCCTGGCTTCAGATGATGCAAGTCTCAAACTTTGCCAGCTTTTACTTGATGTTGAGCCTGTGAGTTCACAAGAGTCAAGAATTGAGCTGTAGGAACCTCTGCCTAGATTTCAGAGGATGTATAGAACTGCCTGGATGTCCAGGCAGGGGTGTGCTGCTGGAGCGAGGCTTTCATGGGGAACCTGTGCTAGGGCAGTGTAAAAAAGAAATGTGGGGTTGGAGTCCCCACACAGAGTTCTTAGTAGAGCGATGAGAAGAGGGCCACCATCCTCCAGACTCCAGAATAGTAGATCCACTGACAGCTTTCACTGTGAGCCTAGAAAAGCTTCAGACAATCAACACCAGTCCATGAAAGTAGCCAGGAAGGGGGCTATACCCTGAAAAGCTACAGGGACAGAGATGCCTAAGGCCATGGGAGCCCACCTCTTGCATCATGTCTCATAGATGTGAGACATGGAGTCAAAGGAGATTATTTTTATTGCCTCATTGGATTTTGGATGGGCATGGAGCCTGTATCCCCTATGTTTTGGCCAATTTCTCTCATTTGGTATGGGCATATTTACCTAATGCCTGTACGCCCATTGTATCTAGGAGGATAAGTAACTTGCTTTTGATTTTACAGACTCATAGGTAGAAGGGACTTGCCTTGTATCAGATAAGACTTTCTTTGCCTAGACCAATGTCCTGAAGTATTTCTCTTATATTCTCTTTAAGTAGTTTAATGAATCTTATATTCATGAAATATGAATCATATCTTTTTTTTTTTTTTTTTGAGATAGAGTTTCACTCTTGTTACCCAGGCTGGAGTGCAACGGCGCGATCTTGGCTCACTGCAACCTCTGCCTCCTGGATTCAAGCAATTCTCCTGCCTTGGCCTCCTGAGTAGCTGGGACTACAGGCATGTGCCACCATGCCCAGCTAATTTTTGTATTTTTAGTAGAGACAGGGTTTCACCATGTTGACCAGGATGGTCTTGATCTCTTGACCTCGTGATTCACCTGCCTCAGCCTCCCAAAGTGCTGGGATTATAGGCTTGAGCCACGGCGCCCAGCTGAATTTTATCTTTAAATATTTTGTAATTTGTGTTTTATTTTTGCCTATGGTCAAAAGTAGGGGTTTAGTTTCAGTCTTATGTATAGAGATATTTAGTTTTCCTAGCACCAGTGATTCATACAACTGTCCTTTCCCCAATGTACATTCTTGGTGCCTTTGTTAAAAATCAGTTGTCTGTGAATATATAGATTTATTTCCATGTATTCTTTATTTCTATTTTGTTCCATTAGTCTACATCAGTTTTTATGACAGTACCATGGATTTTTTGATTACTATGGCTTTGCAGTATATTTTCAAGTTATGTTGTCTGATGCCTTAAGCGTCAGAACTTTGGTTCTTTTGCTCGCTCAGTATTATTTTTGCTATTCAGGGTTTTTCATGGCTTTATACAAGTTTCAAGACTGTTTTTTCTATTTTCCATAAATTATGTCATTGATATATTGATAGATATTGCATTCAATCTGTAGATTGCTTTGGGTAGTATGGTCATGTTTTCAATATTAATTTTTCCAATCTGATATGGTTTGGATCTGTGTCCTTAGCCAAATCTTATCTTGAATTGTAATCCCCACATGTCAGGGGAGGGACAGGTTGGGACGTGATTGGATCATGGGGGCAGTTTTCTCATGATAGTGAGTCAGTTCTCATGAGAGCTTATGGTTTTAAAGTGTGGTACTTTCTCATTCTCACACACACCCCCTCCTGCCACCTTGTGAAAAAGGTGCCTACTTTCCCTTTTTCTTCTGCTGTGATTGTAAGTTTCCCAAGGCTTCCTAGCCATGCTTCTTGTTAAGCCTGCAGAATTATGAATCAATTAACCTATTTTCCTTATAATTACCCAGTCTTAGATAGTATTCTTTATAGGAGTATGAGAACAGACTAATACACAATCCATTAACATGGATATATTCCCATTTTTAAGAAAAAAAAAGGAGAGAAGACCCAAATTTACAAAAACTGAAGTAATAAAGGAGACATTACAACTGATACTACAGAAATGAAAAGTATCATTAGAGGGTATTTTGGTTAAGCAGCTACCAACAAATTAGAAACTTAGAGGAAATGAATAAATTCCTAAACCCATATAACCTACCAATTGAACCAAGAAGAAACAGAAGAGCTGAATGTACTAATAAAAAGTAATGAGATTGAATTGATTATATAAAATCTCCCAAGAAAGAAAAGCCTCACACAGGATCATGTCAAAGCTCTATTTTACAACCTTTTAAAGAAGAACTAGCACATAGTCTTCCCAAACTATTCAAAAAAATTGAAGGGTAGAAATTTATACAAACTCATTCTACAAAGCCAATATCACCCTGATAACTGAAATCAGACGAAGACACACAAATACAAAAATACAGGCCATTATCCCTGATGCAATTTTCCATAGATGTATAAATCCTTAACAAAATACTAGCAAACCAAATCCAACAGAACATCAAAAATATTCTATATTACAATCAAGTGAGATTTATCTTAGGAAGGCAAGAATGTTTCAACATACACACATCAATAAATGTGACAAACCATACTAACAGAATGAGAAACAAAAGCCTTATAATCATTTCAACAAAAGCAAATAAAACATTTGACAGAATTCAACATGTCTTCATGATAAAAGCTGTCAACAAATTACATATAGAAAAAAATGTTCCTCAATACGGCAAGTGCCATATACGATAAACCCACAGCTACCATCATGGTGAATGAGAAAAAGTTAAAAGGTTTTCCTCTAAGAACTAGAATAAGGAGGCAAAGATGCTCACTTTTACTACTGTTATTCAATGAAGTAGTAGAAGTCCTAGCCAGACCAATTAAGGAAAAAGGAAGAAAAGAGAGAAGGAAAAGAAAAAAGAAAAGCAAGCAAGAAAGCAAGCAAGAAAGAAAGAAAGAAGAGAAAAGAAGGAAGGAAAGAAAGAGGGAGGAAGAGAGGGGAGAGGAAAAGAGAAAGAAAGAAACACAGGGAATCAAAATCAGAAAGGAAGAAGTCAAATTTCCCTGTTTGCAGACAACATAATTTTATCTATTGAAAAACCTAAAGACTACCCCAAAAAACTATTAGAAGTGGTAAAATAATTTGGTAAAGTTGAAAGATACAAATCAACATAAAAAATCAGTAGCACTTCTATACACCAATAACAAATTAGCTCTAAAATTATGAAAGCAATCCTATTTAAAATAGCTGCAAAAAATAATAAAGGACCTAGGAAAAAATTTAAGCAAGTAGGTGAAAACTCTCGACAATGAAAACTACAAAACATTGATGAAAAAAATAGAAAAATAGTTTTGAAGCAGAAAATTGGCAGACATAATGTTTTCTCTGCAATTTCAATTAAAGTCAATTAAATGATATTACAGTACTAAATAAATTTAGCCCTAAGCCATAGAAAAAGTGCAATGTAAGAGGCGCCTTCTACACAAGACTGGTTAGTCGTTTTTGGTTTACACGGACAGGAAGTTGAACAAAATTGAAAGCTTTGTGATATAAATGACCAAGAAGAGAATGGGACTGAAAACCAACTGAATAAAATTCCTCTCTTTTGTCTTGTATTCCGTTTTCAATCCATTAGAAAAAGCAGTTGGCTTTACCTTCAAAACACGGGCAGAATCTAATTAGTTCCTACCTGCTCTGGTGTTGCCATCCTGTTTCAACCTACTATCATCTCTTCTCTGATTTTTTTGTAACAGCATTCTAATTGGCCTCCCTACTTTTTTAACACAGCAGCCAGAGAAATTTTAAAAAAAATCTAACTAGATAGTGTCATCTTCTGCATAACAACTTTATTAGCTATACATTTTACTTCTAGTAAAAGCTGAAAATTTTAAATGCTTAGAAGGGCTGCAGGTGATTTGAGGCCTCTCTGACGGTACCTTCTAGTACACTAGACTTGTCTTACTGTGCTTACTGTCTTACTGTGCCTCATTGCTAACCATATGCTTTCCCTAGGGCCTTTGCCTGGCTTGCTAACTTCCTTTCCTGTCTAAAGCCTTTTTTCAAATCGCACCTTCTCAGTGGGGTCTGTTCTTAAAAAAAGCTGTCTAAAATTGCAACCTGCCTTTCTCCTCCTTGTTAACCCCTAATCCTCCTACCTTCTCTCTCTCTAACAGCTATACTATAATTGACAAAATAGTCATGTTTATTTAACATGTGCAATTTGATAAGTTTTGACAAATTACTACAACTATAAAACTATTATGACTATCAAGAAAATGTACATATCATCAAGTGCAAGATATTCAGCATATGCTCGATTTCCTTTCTTGAGACTTTCACAAGCTAATACATGAATCTGAAGACTTTGCTCTTTCTACTATGCCTCATTGCCTCCAAGGTCTGTTAGGAAAACTAGATCACCATGCTTACTAGAATGATGTAAAATGATGTGATCAAATAAGTGCTGAGTGAAGGCTTGAGTATCGCTCCATTGAGAAAATATATAAATTTTAATACTTAGGTTTTTTTTTTTTTTAACCAGATTCACTGCTTTGTTATTTCTTTACTTTTATCCTAGTTCTCATTTACATTTCAAATGAGAAAATATATCTGATCCCAGTTTTGGAATAAGTAGGTTGTTGCTGTGCTTGCTTTTTCATTCTGTTTCCAAAATAACTATTTATAGAATTATAATAGAAGAAGAATAGGAAGAAATACATCCTTAGGGCAAATATTATCAAAAGTGTGGGGATGACTCACTTAGCTTTGACACAGTTAGATTGTTCTCTATGCTTATCTCTCATTTTTATAGTGTTATTGTTGTTCTTACAATTTTAGAAAATAGACTAAAACTGCAGCCGTCTAGCAATTTCTATCAACTACATCTAAAAGCTGAACTCCTTTATCTCATCTCTCTATAAATTCTTTGCAGTTTTTTTTTTTTTTTTCATTTGAGTAGCTGGATGATGGAATGAGTTTTCTGTTTAAATGAAATTATAAGGCTTTGGAGGAAGTGGTTGTGGTTTTTAACTATGGTTTAATTTAAGATCCTGCAGCTGCTACTCAGCAAACAAGATATGTGTGTGTTCTAATAATCAACCAATATAATGTTCTGCTGTTAGGGTGATGCCAAGTTGATTATGAATATTTGCATAGCAAATTCTAACCATTATTTAAATTATGTGCTTCATCTGCAGAAGCTACTGCAAAAGTCTCTTGGACTGCAAGTTTTCCATTATTTTCTCTGTCCAATTCAGCTTTTTCTCCTGGTTCCTCACTCTTGGACATGAAGTCACAACTCACTTAGCAACCAGAGCTAAAATTTCTCCAAGATTCTTGATCCCCTCTTACCTTTGCTTCCTTATTAATTGGTCTCTAATAACTAGAAATATTTTTGAACTATTATTTTCTTTTATATTTCTTATAAAACACCTCAAATTTTATGGATGGTATAAAACTAGTTAATAAGTGACATATCAGGACAGAAAAACACATGGCTTGTAGTTCATCCTTTAAAATCAGAATAGTCAAGTAAAAGTCAGTACAGATTTTCATTTTTACTTAAAAAACAAAAGGTACACTTTGGGAATTGACCTACTATGTTTTTTTCTTCTTTCTAAAATGTAACATACATGTTTCCTGGTAAGCAATACTCTACGATACATTGCACTAAACAAAAGCAGACGGAGAACTAGTAAAGCTGTTTACTACATCCTACCCAGGCTGAGCTAAACCAGCAGAAAATCATCCTAGCAAAAGAGAATTTGACAGGAAGAAGAAATTGCAGAGTCACTATCTACTCATAGAATTTTCAGCAGGTATGCACAGGCACATTTAACATGCTGTAAGAAGAGCATGCATTTTATTATATTTCTAGCACAAAGCATGCATTCATTGGTGTCCAGTACAATAGGAATAAATGCCAACATAAAGAGTATTTTTGTCTTCATAGCACTAAGAACTAAAAAATCACACAGAATATAATACTTTCATCTTTATGTGTGTAATCATGGAAGTTCCAACATCATATCCTCTAGGTTAGCCTGAGTATTCAGCTACAGAAATATTTTTTTCCAAAATAATGCTTGAAAGAGAACTGTTTACAGTGGGACTCATCAGAACCAGCAGAAGACAGTGATATACAGACTGCAAATGGTAAAATTAGGAGTTGATTTTCACATGTAGCTTTTGGGTGAAGTATATCTGTTTCATTGATTTCTACAGCCACGATAAGCTGTGGTCATAGGAGATTCAGAAATTTCAAGGTGGACAGCTGGCTTGAGTAACACCCTAGGTAAATATCAAAAGCCCTACTGAGGCTTAAGGACAGAAACTCTGATTCATATTAAAAAGAGCTGTGAGTATACAAAAATACCTGTGCAAAGCCTGCTGAATCAAATAGTATTTGTGATGGTGGGTTATTCCACACTGTTGACATACCAACATGTATTCTGGGGGAAGTGGTCCTCTAGGTGGAATCCTTGACATGGGCTTGCTCCAGAAAAGTCTGACTCAAAAGCACATGAGAGATATATCTACTAGGAAAGGGGAGGCGAACTAGGGTTACTTGGCACCAAGGTTAATGAATACTTGAAGGTATTTCAAGAGACATGGGTCCAGGAGGGTTAAGTCATATTGGTTTTGATCCATCAATACGTAACATGAGTGAAGTGTTGCAGAGCAGTCAGTCATTTCAAGATGTATTCTTCTTTCATCACTAGCTGAGACTATTGTCCTATGGGTCTGTGACATCCAGAATGATCCCCATTCATTGGTTGGAGGTAGGACCTGGTGCTACAGGTTGTTTTAGGAAGCTGGCCTAGAGGATAATTTGTACAAGCCACCACCAAACCATCATGTAAGTCCTATCCCTGGCCTCGTTATGCTGCTCTGTATTCAAAAACATTTATATAAAAGCTAGAAAATCCATAAATGGGAGCAGCATGTTGAATATGTCACCAGCCACTTTATCTTTACCGTGCTGCAACGTTGTTGTAAAAGCTGCCATGTTAAACCCAGGAATCTGCTCCAGAAGCTGTCTTTTAATACACTTTCCTACCAAATAAATATGTTTGCTAAAAACAGGCATATAGTTGAGTTTATTCTCTTCCTTGCCTTCAAACTCCTTGTAGTACTTGCCCATGAAATTTCTCTATAATGCCTGGAACTCATCATCCATGATAATGTCCTCTGAATAGCCAACCACAGCACAGGTTCTGCATCAGAGGCAGAGGAGATGGAATGGATGAAGCCCTCTTCTTCTAAGGCATTAATTGTGACTATCGCCTCCACACCCACACAAACAGGCTAGCCACCTAACCTGCATGGAGGCACGTTGGTCAGCTAGGGAGGAGGCCTCACTAACCAAGCCTGCACTCTGCTGCAGCAGGCTGACATCGGTTATGGACTCAGAGCTATACTTTAATCTGTTTTCAGGGTATCTTTGCTTCTATGACCACAATATAATGAAATTATTTTCTAATATCTCTAAGATTAATACCCATCCCATTCCAATCAGGCAGATTGAGCTTCCTAAAAAAAAAAAAAGAAATCTGTCCGTTTCATTTAAACAGTTATTCAATTACTTTCAATGACCTATTATAATAAACAATAAATACATTTCTTGGTTTTCTTAAGTATCCCTCTAAATTTTATGATGACACTTTTCAGCTTAATTTCTGGTGGTACCCTATTCACTTTTTGGACACCATTACAATCACATCAACTCTAAATCACCTACTTACCTTTATATGCTGCCTGGAAACATCTATATTTTCCTTCATCATTCACCAATTCAAATGTTATATCACCTGTGAAGCTCATCTTACTTAGCTCACCCTTCCCAGTAACTATTCAAGACTGGTTACTTGAATAAGTTGTTTTGGAATCTAAAAAATTCAAATCAGTCCAAGTTTAGTTACATGATTTTGAGCAAACCATTTGTCTCTCTGAAACTCCCTCTCCTTCACCATAAAAAATCAAGGGTGGTTGTCAGTTTTAGAACCTTCTTGCTCAAGATGTTATCAAACAGAATCAGAACTGGCATTACCTTGGAACATGTTAGAAATAAGAAATCTCAATAATTACCCAAAATGTTTTAATCAGAGTGTGCATTTTAACACAATCTCCAGGTGACTTGTATGCACATTCATTAAAATCAGAGAAGTACTTACACACAGTAACTGCATCTAGAATTGTCCTCTTCAACTTATATTCCATTCAGTACATATTAATTTCTCTTCCCATTAAGCTGTTCATCTGTAATACTCTGACTATTA
>NW_016107366.1:3996792-4011725 GCF_001604975.1 Cebus imitator | reverse complement strand
GACAGGGACCTCAGCAACTCAGGATAGCCTAATAAGGACTGGAATATATACTCCCTAAAGGACAATAAGATATCATAATGTGAGGTACTCAAGGGCCACTGTGACCTCAGGATCAGAAACTTGGGAGAATTTCAGATAAGCATTATTGCCAAGGACAATGGGTAGCACGTCAAATTGAAGTTGTTAAACAACAAATTTTTATTAAATAGATGAATCATGGATTCATAAATCCATAAACACATAAATTCATGAATCATAAGGAATCATAGGGAAATTGAGCAGGAAGAATTACTGCAGAAGAGTCTCACAATGAGTAAAGAATATTCAAGTTGTTAAATTAGATTAAAGATTATTTTTAAAATGCTTCGGAATGATGTCAAATGTGCCTGTAGACACTTTTTGCAGTTACCACGTAGCACTCAACAATTTCTCTTACCACTTTGCATAGTTCTATTCCTGTGAAAAAGCACTGGCCCTTTTATGAGTACAGCTAGTCTTTTCTTCTGTGCAATGCCACCTCTATCACACATTGGAATTGCTTGCGGTGGCAAATGCTACTCCAAGCGTTGTCTTGAGATCCCTAAACTAACTGGCTTACTGGTTACAACATTGATTACTTGAGGTTTTGTTGTTGCTGTTGTTTTTCTTTTTCTTTTTTTCCTAGCAGTTGCCTTGCCTCTCCTGTACATTGCTTATTATCTCTTTTAAGCCCCAAAGCCTTTTGCACTGAATTCAAGAAGATTTGTATCAGTTAGAGTCCTGGCAAGAAATAAATCACATACTTAAATTGCATAATTTAAATAAAGTTAAATAAAAGGGATAGTTTACAAAGGCATGGATAGGGAGCAAAGTCAAGAGAGTAAGAGCGGGCTTGGGAAACACATAGATGATATTTAATATAAGTGTCAGGCTGTAGGGGAGACTATGTATGATGAGGAGGGAGGAAAATATTTTTCCCCTTATTATGGCATTCTTTTGTCAGAGCTTCTCAATTATGGCACAACGTCTGCAGACATTGCAAAATGTCCTCAGAGGAGCTAAATCATGCCTGGTTGAGAACCACTGTATTGGATGAATGAACAGCAGAGTTGGACATACTCTTATTAATTTGTTAAAAATTAATTGCTGGTAATCTCACCCCTTATTTCACTTAATTTATGTCTTAGAGGGAGCATGTCATGAGAGTTATTAATATATCATTATTTGGTCTATTTTCATACCTCTGCTTCTCATTGTTTGGTCTTTTTTCTGTGATACTACTATATATTTTTAAATGTATTTTTTTCATGAAAAATGGCCTTTAAGCCTAAACTAATTCATTTGATGCTCAATCAAAACAGTAATCTATTAAAATGCTGGAGGAAGAACTGAGTATATTGACCTTATTGAGTGGTGGTGCTTTCTGAAGCTATTGCTAAACTATTAAATTTTTACCTTACCCGTCTGTCTCATATATAAGATTTCAGTCCATTTTTTTAATGTTGATGTCCCAGTGTACCATGGAATGCTTAATGTATGACTTTTTTGATTTCAAATTATGCTGGCTTCTCATAAAAAAAACATAACAATTATTCTCCTCTGATTACTGAAGAGTTCATATGCCATCGATGGGTGCATGGTTTGGATTTTCATTGATAAATATTTCCAGAAAATTCTTTAGTTCCATATAGAAATAGTCTTCTACACTACCAGTTGAAATACACTAGTTCAAATATATGGTTAAACTCTAGCAGTGGACATAATTCAGGCTCACAATATATTCCCTAGCTATATAGCTATTTTAAGATATATTAATGGTATACATAATCATAGATTCTTTGATAAGAAAAGGAAAAATGTTGCCATTAGTAATCCCAGCAAAGAAATCAGCCCCACTAATGACTGACTTTCTTACAACACGTAAGTAGAGACATTTGCCCAAACTCACTCTAGTGCAGAATCCAGATTTGGATATTGATATTGTATATATGTGACTTTATAATATATAAACATATCTCTTTTGTGAGTTTCTACATTATAAATTTCTGCATCCTGACTCCCCCAAAGAGATATTTTTGAAGTTCTATCCATGTCAGGGAGAATCAATGATATTGTGAACATCTGCATCTGTATTCTGAATTACTAGGTGGAATATCGACACTGATATTGACTTTCCTGATTTGTTTCTTTAAATAAAATAATATGTCTTGTAAAACTCTTTTTAGATGTTAATTTTATAATTGTAATTATCACCGTTATTATTAATGAGCTAAAGGGATAGTCACATGATAATGAGATGTTCTGTCAATTCCAACCAAAATAGTATTTGTTATTGCCAAATCTCAGACTTGTGGCAGTACAGGTAGAAGGATGTCTTAAATGTCTCAGAAAAATTTTCACTGAAATTGAATTCTCTAGACTCCAAAGAATAAGCTTGTTTCAAACCTGAATGTTAAGCTATATGGATTTCTAATAGTAATGCAAACACGCTTTTACCAGAGATTAGCACAAAATCCTCTTTTAGATATTCAAATCACATAAATTGTATTCCTACTTATGTTTGCTATCTCTTCAGGAAATATGAGCCTGTTTTAATTTTGCCATCAAGGTAGTTGATAGTGTTGAAATGACTTTCCCAGTACATAAAGCTAGTCAGAAACAAAACTCAAATATAAATCTCATAAATCTGAGAATAGTATGCTTTACAGAATAACATCAGTGAAGTGGATAAACTCAAGACAACATACCCAAATCATCATTAATGAAAGATTAGGGGGAAAAAAGCAGTTCATTGCTCATTTAAAAAATACTTTTGGTAGGATGTGTTTATGTACCATTTGCTCCAAGATATTAAGAATAAGGGCATTGCCTCAAAGGCTTATGAGAGCATTGAAAATTAAAAAATATAAGAAACTGTCATAAGAATGTTCACACTTTTTAAAAATGGAACAAAGTAATCTTAAGCTTATTTTTGAATACCATGCACATCTTAATTCTACATATGGTAACTCTCATTGAAATATGCATTGACACATTTTTGACCCTTAAGTTTTATTCACTTCTATCTCCAACTATACTTATGACAGATTATAAAATATTCCAAATTTCATTTAATAGTTCACTAAAATCTATTTGGAAACTGAATTATCTAATGACACATTTCATCCTAAAAAGTGGCTTTGACACGGAGTCTTACTCTGTCATCCAGGCTGAAGTGCAGTGGCGCCATCTAGGCTCATTGAAACCTCCACCTCCCAGGTTCAAGTGATTCTCCTGCCTCAGCCTCCTGAATACCTGTAACTACAGGCGTGAACTGCTGTGGCCAGCTAAATTTTGGTTTTTTTTTAGTAGAGACAGGGTTTCATCATACTGGCCAGGGTGGTCTGGAACTCCTGACCTCATGATCCGCCTGCCTCGGCTTCCCAAAGTGCTGGGATTATAGGTGTGAGCCACAGTGCCCGGCCAACATTTTTTTTTAATAGTCAAACAACACTGTTTTTTTGGTATTTTAAAAACAGTCAAACAACACAGTTTTTCAGTATCAAGATATTCATTTACTAGTTTTAGTGCTATCAATTGACAGTCCTGAAAACTCTGAAAAACTATGTAGTTCATTGTGCCTCAGTTTCTTAAACTATTAAAAGGATGATAAGAATCAGATTCATTCAGCAACGATTTACTGTTCCCCACTTAGGTCCCAACAGCTGTGCTCCACACTGGAGCTCTAAAGATGTGAAATAAATCATCCTTTCCCCGAAGGAACTCACATTCTATCATGGGTGGTAGGAGTCAAATAAAATAGCGTTTGCAAATGTGTCCCAGTATGGACAACGCTTGAGGATGAAAAGTAGTGTTGAGTAGGAGAGAAGATATGTAGAAGAAAGCTACAGCAAAAAAGAACAATAGGTGAATGTGGGAAGTTTTGCCTGATCCACAGTGAGACTTTGCCCCAGGGTAAAATTGTTTCTGCGCCAGAGAAAAAAGAAAAAAAAGAACAATTCAGTTAAAAAAGAATTCTATTTGCCTGATGAAATGACTACAAAACAGAGATTTATGAAATAAGATCAATTCGTCAGGACAGAAAGATAATCTTTTGCATTTATCCCTCAGGCAACCCATAGATGATATTTCTTTCTTGCTAATTGTAAATTTTCCCCAGCTTATCTCCCTGGTCTACAAATGCATATCTTTTCCCTTTTACTATGAATAATTTCCACTGGAAATTTTCATTCTGATGAGGGCATCACTTACTTGCCAAAATAAATAAAATGATTAAAAATGAAATATATTCTAAAAGATTCTTCTCTGTGCAGATTCATTCTACTTTCAAAACATTATTTATTGTTGACTCACTGTTTAAGAATGACATCCGAATCTAGGAATTAGGGCTCAATAATACCTGCTCTGAGAGTCATATAATTTATCTGAAATGTTCTTCCTCCAGGAACTTACCTGGCCCTTCCCTCCCACCCTTTCTTTCAAGTAATTACTCAAATAACATTTTCTCAGATGTCTCCCTCATATAAAATTTCAACCATCCTCATCCACATGTGAACCACTTTATTGGATTTTTTTTCCTATCTTGGCAATAATTACCATGTACCCTACTTCACTAACTTGTCTTATTGTCTCTGTGATTAGAATATGATATCCTAAAAAGAGATGTTCGTCTTTTTTTTTTTTTTAGTTTTATAGTCTAAGCCCTTAGAGAAATACCTATCACAAATTGGTTTTGAATGAATAATTGTTGAAGAATGGAAGAATGGTAGAGCTACCATTCCAATCCTTATCTGGACACAAAAATGATCTTCTTCGTTCCAGGTATAGAATGTGATTCACTCTTTAGCTGACCTTTTAGGAAGTGTTTTTTTAATGTATCAATGTTCATTTGCAATCCTAGGAAAGAGATTCTGCCCTATTTTAATTCTAGAGTTTAACACAGCAGCCAAAATAAAAATAAAGTGGCAAAAGGAATGCGTTTATGGAAAATAAAGGAAATCTTTTTTTGTTTGTTTTTTCTCAAAGAGGCTGTGTGGCAAAGCCAATCTCACTAATATTTCCTATGGATCAGGTCTCTAAATCTGTTCAATAAAATGTCTCGGGGAACTGACTTTGGGAAATTGAGCAGATGAAGTGTTATGATGTAAAAATTAGGTTGTTTATAATCTGCCTATTCCCCTGACCTAGAATTTGTCTACTATCCACAAGTGTTGCTATATTATTACATCTGCAGTCTCAGCTTTTCATTATGCTTTGGAAATCATCCTTCTAATCAGGGAATTAGAGAATGCCGGGAATCATGGTGTAAATTTTCCTTATCACTTCATTTTGACCTCGGGTCTAAGTAATATTTAGAGCTTTGTCTAGTGTCTCAGATCATTTTTAATTTTTTTGGGCAGACAAATACTCCTATCGCCACTTCTTAGTTTTTCACTATTCTTCGCATTTGAATTTCTCTCTCACTATGTAATAGAGTAACCTATTCCTGGATCCTTTTTGCTTACTTTAAAACCTACCCCTAAAGCTTCATCACAGTATATTTTAAAAATCTAGTTTAAATATGTTTCTAATATAATCGATATCAAAAATGGGCTCCAGATGGAGTAATATAGACTAATATATCTTAAAAATGTATTTCATTAATATATCTTAAAATAGAGCTAAAATTCTCCTCACCTATGAATTCCAAGCTTAGATTTTTTTTTAATTGCATTTAAGGTTTTGGGGTACATGTGAAGAACATGCAAGATTGTTGCATATGTACACACATGGCAGTGTGATTTGCTGCCTTCCTCCCCTTCACCTATATCTGGCATTTCTCCCCATGCTATCTCTCCCCAACTCCCTACCCGCCGCTGTCCCTCCCCTATTTCCCCCCAACAGACCCCAGTGTGTAGTGCTCCCCTCCCTGTGTCTATGCGTTCTCATTGTTCAACAGCCGCCTATGAGTGAGAACATATTTTAAGAATGTTGTGGTCAGCAGCCTTCAAGATGCTTACACTCTATCCCCTCCAAGTAATTCTTGCCTCTTAGAATTCATGCATTTAGATAGAATTTATTCATGCTCTTGCTGAATAGGGCTAACTTTTGTAACCATAAGATATTGTGGAAATGATACATTGTGTGTGAGCTCTGAGGCTATGTCATAAAAATACATTGTACCTGTCTTCTGCCTAGCTCTTTCATGATTACTCAATCTAAGGAAAGCCAGCTGCCATGTCACGAGGATACTAGTTTAACTTATTTGGGCAACTATAGCAAAACACCAAAGACTGGGTAGCTTATAAGTAGCAGAAATTTATTTCTCACTGTTCTAGATGTTGGGAAGTTCAAGATCAGGGCATTGGCAGATTTGATGTCTCCTAGGGCCCACTTCCTCTTAGATGGCTGTCTTTTGCTATAACAGCACAGGGCAGAAAATGTGAGGGCTCTCTATAGGTTCTCTTTTATAAGAGCACTAATTCTACTTATGAGGGCTCTGCCCTTATGATCTAATCACCTCCCAATTTCCCCACCTTTTGATTCCACCACCCTGGAGGTTACTATTTCAACACATGAGTTTCAAGGAGATATAAATGTTCAGACTATTGCAGCTACTTAGACAGTCCAGTGGTAAGGTTCATGTGGTGATGGACCGAGGCTTCCTGACAGCAACCAGCACAAAATTGTCTCACGTGAATGAGACATCTTAGAAGTAGATCTTCCTGTCTCAGTCAAACCTTCAAATGTCTCCAGTCCCAGCCAACAACTTGATTGCAACTGTTTGTGACACTGCAAGTGAGAACCACCCATGTGAGCCGTCCCTGAATCCCTGACTCAAAGCTACTGTGTGAAATAGTATTTATTGTTGCTTTTAAACCACTAGGTTTTAGAGTAATTTGTTTCCTAGTAAGAGACAACCAATACAAGTATGTTCTAAGTTGCTTTCAGAGAACACACTGTGTCTCAGTAACATCCCTTACACTACTGAGTTGATCATCACAACTATTCTTAGAAAAAAAATATATTTTACAAATTAAAAAAAATTAGGCAAATGCTCAAAGACAAAAGCTGACTTGCTCAAGGTTATGCAATTAGAGAGTGATAAGGTTGAGTTGATCCAGGTCTAATGACACCATAGGCAATGCTCTTTTAACAAACCACATCTGCCTTTTCAGTATGATGACAAAGTTTTAGTTCTAAATCCCTTAAGAAGTATCTGGGCACCTTTTACAAATCAGCTTCACTGTTCCCACAATAATTTCTTTTTCTTTCTTTTCTATTCTCTCGTTCTGTTTCTCTCTTTCTGTATTTCTCTCTATCTTTTTAACAATTCTGAGGAACAATTGTACTAAAATGTATCAGTCAGTGGCATAAAAGAATTGTTAATTTTTCATCTAGAGAAGGAAGAGGATTTCTTCTTCCCAATGTGCTTCCAGTATTTGCGTTTTTCATTTCCCCCATCACTTTCCTTAGCCACACTGCCATATTGGTAGCTCCATGTTTGGAACTGAGTAAAAGGAAAGAGGAAGGAGTATAAAATTATACTTATTCATTATGCCTTCCACCACAATGCCCAATTACCCTAGACGCTGAATTAGGAGAGTAGAGTAGAGTCATTCACATATATAGAGAGCTTTGGACAACTATCATTCTGAATTACACTATGCCGAGAAACTAGGGCAGCACATACCAGCACTTATTCAAATAGATACAAAAGAAACAACTGAGTTTCCTCCAAAATTCGTAATATGTGAACAGAGACCTGTAAAGAGTCTATTAGTGACTCAGGTGGCATCACAATGAGTATGATATGAGGCTAAAAGGAAAAATAATGGACCCAACTGAGAAAACAGAATACACGTATTTTAAAACACCTACCAAGACGTGAATTTTTTCTGTTTTCCTACATGAAAAGATGTCAGAAATATACATATTTGTTTTTCTAGATGTCTAGGGTAACTGAGCTGGTCATTATAATTTTAATAGTACCAAAATATCAATAAGGAAGTTATTCTCAAATAATTGCTTTTGTGAAATCACAATGCATATTATCTTGAATTTAATTTACTTCATTTTCATTCTTCATTTTGCTTCTATAAACTCATAAGGTTATTATAATGCATGATAAAAAATAATAAGAGCCTTTTTGTTATTAGTGAAAAACATCAAATACACAAAAGATATTTTCTTCATTCTTTTAGGATGAAAAAATTAAATATTTTCTTTCCAAAATATTTAATTCCATGAAAGTTGTATAATCCTATTTTTCAGGGAATTATCTATTCTTAAAACTTTTGAATATGGTTCCAGATTTTTCCTTAATAATCTGAATTGTCACCAAGTGTTCCAAGCCAACAATTTCAACAGTCACTCTGTTGTGTTATATTTCAACATTTCAATCTTTGTAATAATAATAATGATAGTAATGAATCATTACTGTTAGGCATGCTCTAAATGAAGAGACCACCTAAACATGCTTTGTGTGAGCAACATGGCTGTTTATTCACCCAGGTACGGGTGAGCTGAGTCCAAACAGAGGGTCAGTGGAAGGCAGAGGGAGAGGAGTTGGTTTTATAGGTTTAGGGTAGGCAGTGGAAAGTTACAGGAGTTGCAGTTCAGGGCAGGTTTTTTTGCAAGCCAGCAGGGGTGTTGCCAGCAGAGGAGTGTCACAAGGTGCAAGGTCCAGTGTCACAAAGTTGGCTTATCAGTTGAGCCAGGAACAATTGAGGCAGGAACAATAGCAGAATGTTGCAAGGTCAGTTAATCAGGCCATAGGGTCCAGTGTCACTCAGACTTTCTGGTTCCAGGAGTCCATCTGGAGGTGTACCTGCAGATGACAGGGGTCACCATGGCTTAACTAGGGTGTGGCCCATGGTGCAGTCCATTCAAAGAACCTTTCATTTACAATTCAAGAGAGGCTAATTGTAGGTGAAGACAGTGACCTTTCTTAGGAAAGTCAATTTACTGCTTTTTCCACTCTCTCTTTAATCCTAGGTGGACTTCAGATTCCCTTTCCTCTATTGACTGCTTCAGCAATTTCCAGCAATTCCCCTTCCTAGTGTAAAGGGTTAAGAATTTTCTACAACCATTATATAACAAACAATTCAGAACTCAGAAACTAAGTACTGTTTTTCTGAACTGGCCAAAGTGTCTTGTTTGTTTTAATTTTTTAAAAACCTGAATTTGCAGTATGTATTTACCTGGACGGGACTTGCTTACCCTTAAGCCATCTGTTTCCAGAAAGCAGAGATTGTTAATTAATTTTTGCTCAAGCTCCTTTCTTATAGTACCTGTAACATGAAAAGGACAAAGACAAAAAACAAAAACAAGAAAAAAACTCACCACAGTTAATGGCCAGAAGTCACTCTCCCTTTTAGATGGACTCCCCTGCTGCAAACAAATTAAAGTCTTTTTTGTCTCACCTGTTATCTGAGAGTTTCAATCTAGGTCGCACAAAAATAGCTCTCCTTGCCAAAGTGACAGGGCTCTGTTTCATGACTACTTCATTTTCACATTTCACATTCTCTTCTCAGGCCTTTCCTCCTACTCCCATGCCTTTACACCTTTGTTCTTTGACCATGTATAGCGTGACATTGTTTGTTTCATTGCTGTGGACTACTTTTGTAGCTCTTTTTGAAATGATGGATAAATATTTTGGACTTCTATCAATAGCCAGCCCCTCAACATGTGTCCAGATCTAAACTCTTTTAATTTCCCAAAGCTTTTATCCTGTAATGATCCCCCTTTCTTCTGTGGCATGATTTTTTTCCTCTCTACTGAAACTTTTCTGTCTACAGCAAACTGAACTTTAATCATCTGGTATTAAATAAGTAACAAAAACATAAAAACTATAATCGAATAAAATGTCATCTAACCTTGGCCTGAACTCCTGACCTCAGGTGATCTGCCCGCCTCAGGCTCCCAAAGTGCTGGGATTACAGGTGTGAGCCACCATGCCTGGCCTTCAATCTGTTCCAGTAAAGATTTGATCAAGACTACTCTTCTGAGACTGCTGTTAAGGTATCTCAAGACCCTCTTAGCACCAAATCTATTGTTCATTTTCCATTTATATCTTTTTTTACTGGTGTTGTTTTTGAGCCAGAGTCTTGCTCTGTCATCCAGGCTGGAGTGCGTTGGTGCCGTCTCTGCTCACTGCAACCTCCGCCTCCCAGGTTCAAGCGATTCTCCTGCTTCAGTCTCCTGAGTAGCTGGGATTACAGGTGCCCACCAGCACGTCCAGCTAATTTTGGTATTTTTAGTAGTGACGGGGTTTCACCATGTTGGCCAAGATGGTCTCGAGCTCCTGACCTCAAGTGACCCTGCCTCAGCCTCCCAAAGTGTTGGTTATTATAGGCATGAGCCACGACAGCACCCAGTCTCCTTTGACATCTTAATCAAGTCTCAGCCATATAGACGTGTTTGTTTATTCCATCTTCTTAAAACAACTTTCTCTTGACTCCCACTACCTCTCCCTCTTTTAGTTTTCTTCCTTCCTCAGAGGCCACTCCCCATTTTAATTTTTGGCTGCTCTTTCTCTCCTATATACATAAAATTAACATGGTCAAAACAAAACACTTGCCATAACTCACTTCAACCTGTTTATCCCCCATTCTTTCCTCTTGTGGTAAATTCTATAAGCCTATACTCACTTGCTTAAAAAAATATATATATATATTCTGTGTCTTCATTCTTTCTCTAAACCTTACATCCAGGTAATCAGCAAGTCCTGTCGACTGTCTGCTCTAATTTCATCCACATCTTGCCAGCCTCACTAATATGCTCTGGAACTGGTCTACCAGTTCTTGCACGGAAGACTACAATAACTTTCTAACTGGTATCTCTCTTTAATTTCCAAACAAACCTCTGTAGAGCAACCAGAGCATCCTTTAAATAAGTAAATCAGTAAATTTTGTGGCCTCTCAATCCCTTTAAAATGCAATTCAAACTTCTTCACTCTGCTTTACAAAGCTTCTACCTTTTCTTGCGATCTCATTTCATAGCCTTTTGCCCCTCACTCAATGTGCTTCACAAACACTGGTCTTCTTTGTATATCTGAGCTTGTTTCTGAAACAAGTTTTTCACTAAGTATTCCTTCTGCCTGGAATACTGTTTCCTGTTCATTGACTGGCTAGGTCCTTTCTGCCATTAAAATGCTAGCTACCCCCTCAGAGGAAACAACCCAATCACTATTATATGATGGTATTTTCAGTATCTATGTATCATTTATTCATTGTCTACATAGCGTTTATATCACTATAGGATCTCCTTATAATCAACACATCACAAAAAGGATAAGTGATTGTCACTCATTAAAAAGTGTGCTGTTTTCTTTGTTTTGTGTATGGTTGTATTTCCATAAGAGGTCTAGCAACCTTGAGAAAACAGTGTCTGGCCTACAGTAAGTGATTAATAAGTGCTTGTTGAATAAGTGAACCTAGGCTTCTCTGTTCTTCAGGCAAACAGTGTGAGCTAGGTAGATTGCTTGCAGCCACTGTACATCAGGACTATAGGATTATTTTCTCTTAATGAGCCTGAAGCCCTTGGAAGAAAAATGTCTGAATAAGATTCTGAAGAGTGATTACATTTTTAAAAGAAGTATTCTAAATTCATCTTTTAGAATCTGAATGCATTTTAAGAATTGGAAAAGTTCAAGATTGGTAAGAAAATACCAGTTTTAAAATGTAATTTATTTTTATAGACCTACTGTGCTGGTTAAAACTACTTAATTTTCACTTTTTAAAATAATCGCATCATTAAAAATAAAAGAAAAATAGCAAAATGTATGACAGTCACTCCCTGTCTACAACCTATTGATTTTCTTCACTACACTGACTATTCTTCATTCAGTTGCATGATTTGAACACTCTTTGTCTCTTTTTTGAAAAGGTAATAATGCTGCAACAATATCTTGGCTATTGTGAACTCAAATATTTAACAAAATCAAAGTACCTGAAATTAAAACAAATGGCACCTATTTACAACTTATTTATTGGAATGTTGGTTAGAAGGGGTAAATGGTACCGTCTGCAGTATTACATCTTACTGCTTTGTATGCTCTGAGGAGCCAGAACTTTTGTCACAGGTTGAAAGCGTAGAAGCGTTTAAACAAAACGCAGTGTTCAGAAGGGGATGGTAATGCATTAGGCAATATAAACAAAAATTTTCGTTTAACCTGTGCCAAAGTGTACATTCAAAAATGTATACATCTTTTCCAAAGGAATATCAGTTTTGTGAACATGAAATCAAATGTAGTGTAATTCAACACACTAGACTCCTACATCCAACTTCTTGCTTGACCTTTCACTTAAGATGTTAAGATGTTTTATCATGCACCTACTATGTTCTAAACATTTGCTTGCTTCAGTGGGACATATTACATACTGAGCTTATAATAGCAAATGCAATCCAGTAGTAGGCCGAGGGGTAGAATACAAGAGAACGCAGCGAAATCCAAAACTGCCTGATTCTGTATAACATAATGTAAAAGTCTTTTTGAATTTATCTTAATTGTAAGCAACATAATCATATTTTTAGTTACAGAAACTTTTGTTTTATAACAAAGCTGCAATTAAGGGAAAGCAGAACACATGGACATGTAGAGGGAAATAACAGTCACTGGGAATTCCAAAAATGGGGTGGATGAGAGAGGAGTGAAGATTGACAGATTCACTGTTGGGTATAAGGTTCAGGATTTGGGTGGTAGGTACACTGGAAGCCCAAGTCATCATCATGCAATACAGACATGTAATACACCTGCACACATACCCCATGAATCTATACAATTTTTTTAAACTAAATTTAAAAAACAAAGCAGTTACAACTAAGTAAATCTTTCAAAAACTTGAAGGATTCAAATTAAGGAGAAAAATCCCTTAATTTGAATCCTTCCAGGATTGGTAAAATATCATGACTCAGAGAAAACAATACATGTTAAAATGTACGTTTTACTGCTTTAGATCTTTTTTTTTTTTTTTTTGGTGTTCTGTAAAAAATAACATTTAATCGGGAAAATTGTTTATCCTAGGATGATTGTGTTGTGATATTCAATACTATAATATACATAAAAATATGTTATTTTTGGTGAATTAATGCTCTTTAGATCAAGAGTTCTAAAACGCTCCAGAACATGAGTACAACTCCTTTGCAAATCTAGAAAAGAAACTAGAGGGATTCTTACATCCAGGGAATGAAATCCTGAGTAAACAAGAAAGAAATAGTCTCAGCATTGTTATTTTTATCTTTTTGCCAAAGCAGTTGGGAGCCACTTGATGGAAAGATTACAAAAATAAAACAGGCAATACAAATGTGTGTGTACGTGTATCTGCATATGTGTGTTCATAATATGCTATGTCCACTTGACATTTGTATTACTTTCCTAGTGCTGCTGTGACAAATTACCACAAAACATGTGGCTTAAAACAACTGAAATTTATTCTCTCACGGTTCTGGAGGCCAGAAATCTGAAATCAAGGAACTGGCAGGGCCATGCTTTCTTTGAAGGCTCTGGGGGAAATTTCATCTTGCCTCCTCCTAGCTAATGATGATTGCCAACAAGCCTTGGCATTCCTTGGCTTATAGGTGCATTGCTCCAGTGTCCACCTCCATTATCACATGACCTTCTTCCCTCTGTATTTTTCTGTGTCCTCTGTGTCTGTGTCTCTGTGTCCAAATCTCTTTTTCCTTTCTCATATAAAACCACCAGTCATTGGACTTAGGGTCTACCCTATCCTAGTATGTCATCATCTTAACTTTATTACTTCCGCAAAGACTACATTCCCACATAAGGTCACGCTCACATGTAGTAGGGATTAGGACTGAGACACATCTTTATAGAGGAAATAAATCAACCCACCACAAAACACAATACCATTAATTCTCTGTACATTTATATAAGCGTATTGTCACCTTAGAATTCTCAGGAAAATCAGCTTTACTGTCATTTTGTTTAAAGTTAGTAAACTGAAAAATAGTATCTGGAGAAATGAGTTTGAGACATGAATCTATATTTCTTTGTGTTGGTTTGTAATTTTGACAAATGTATCCCATTGCTTAAGTACCTGTGCATGTTCTTGTAAACAAAATACCATAATAAAAAATTTTAAGAAGCTAATAATTCTTCTCTTGCAGATGACCGAATGATGAACCTTTTGTTTAGTTGAGCAACACTGGATATAATTAGGCTTTACTGGTTATCCCATTAATTGAACACATTTCCTAAATTTAATTTTATGGTGTTTTTTCATAATTTTATTACTATGGATTGAGTTGGGCTCTTCATCCTTAAAGGACTTAGAGTGTTTACAGGTGTTAAAATAGGTGAAACACATTTTAGGAAAGTAATGCAGTATGTGAATGGATTATTTGCATCATTTAAAAAGATATATAAACTGAGACCTGAAACTTGAATGACTTTTCAAATATTATGGGGCCATCACAGGTACAGAACTCATAATATATGTATTCATGTGATGAGGTGGAGGCAAAAAAGTTAATGAATGAATGATGTAATATGATAATGAAATAAGTATAATTAAATTAGATATCAAAATAATATAATCAAATGACATAAACAATTGCTATGGAGTCACATGAAAAGAAGAGAACCTTTTGAACAATATGTTATCACTTTGGCTGGAGGCTTTTGAATTCATGGACAAATTGTTTTTCAGGAAAAAAGAAATTATTATTTCTACACATATTTCCTGAGTGTCCTATATAGCAGGCTCTGTATTTGCCGTATGTATTTTCTCCGATGAATTTTGTACCTATTTAGGACAGGGATTGTATTTGTTTTCCTCCAGCACCACTGTAGTGAACAGCGTGATGGTGGAGAGGGACCAAGGTCTCCATTAGGGAATGTGGACTCATAGATTTTGTCGAATAATCAGAAGTCTTCCCATTTATAGAGTGCTTTAGAATTTTTTTTTTTTTTTTTTTTTTTTTGAGACGGAGTTTCACTCTTGTTACCCAGG
>NW_016107366.1:3995228-3996596 GCF_001604975.1 Cebus imitator | reverse complement strand
ACCAGGATGGTCTTGATCTCTTGACCTCGTGATCCACCCGCCTCGGCCTCCCAAAGTGCTGGGATTACAGGCTTGAGCCACCGCGCCCAGCCTAGAATTTTTATTTACATTGTTAATTCAAACATTAATACTGCCTGAAAATAATCTGATGACACATACAATTTAAAAAGAGGAAATATAAAATATAATGAATGGTGTGAGAGGATGTTCTCAGTAGAATATAAATTTGTAATAATTTAAATAAACATTAAAGAATTCAAGCAATCATAAACCTTTTTCCCCATTTTGACAGATCAACTAGCACTCTAAAAATATTATTAATTAATATTATTAATTCAAAGAAAAATTGGCAATATTTCCCAGTAATATTTTGACACTTTTTTAAACATTCCATTTTATAAAATGAAAATGTAAGTCAGAAAATCTGACTTACAGAGCTATTAACAAAAATTATGGATGGCAGATTCTTAACCGTCTTTTAATTCATACATTTCTTTGAGAACCTCTAAAGTAAAATGCTGAGAAATCAAGTAAATGGTTTACTAAAAATTATTTACAGTAATCAAGCACGTCATTCACAGGAGGCTGAACATTAGAAATTTTGTTAATATATTGCATTGCTTCGAAAGGACCGAGAACAAAAACAACCACTCAGATCCACAAATACCGGTCACAAATACCTGCTTGAGAGTGAGAAGAGACATTTTGAATCATCTGATTTAAAGTAACACACCATTTGAGGCCAGTGACTCAAGAGTGCTGATTAAAATTTGTATACACATTAACAAAAGGACACAGATGGACATTTTCAGGCAATCCCAATCTAAATGAGCAAATACAAGTGATATAAAAATAGGGATATATTTGGAAAGGCAAATACACACATTTCTGGTTCTTAAAATTTTTATATCAAAGAAAGTAAACAGTAAAAACTGAGACTTCTGACATTTAAAGAAGAAATTACATTTTCTTCCCCAGAAATTGTCAAGAAATGGTGGTAGTGAAAGAGAATAAGCACATTCCCTGCCCTAAAGAGGTAAAACAATTATCAGAGAAAACATGTACAGAAATTACAGAGCCTGCTCCATAGAACACCCAGGAAGTATGCGTTGAAAGAATGATTTCTTTTTTCCTGAACAATAATTTGACCATGAATCCAAAAGCCTCCAGCCCAAGTAAGTTTCCTTTGACATTTTTTTCTAGAAATGACATTGCTAAAATTAGTAACATTACCATGTAAAACAAAATCATAGAAATGTGTAACTGTCTACTGGACTTTTAAAAGATTTATACCCATATATGTATATAAATATATATACCTATATATATAAAATCGTAAATACAGTGTAGTCAAAACTATTTTTTTTT
>NW_016107366.1:3984425-3994242 GCF_001604975.1 Cebus imitator | reverse complement strand
GTCATTTAATGTTAGCTGGCTGTTTTGCCCATTAGTTGATGCAATTTCTTAAATATGTTGATGTTCTTTATTTTTTTGGTATTTTTTAGAAAGGCTGATACTGGTTGTTCCTTTCTATTTGTGGTGGTTCTTTCAGAAGCTCTTGTAAAGCAGGCCTGGTGGTGATGAAATCTCTGAGTGCTTGCTTGTTCACAAAAGATTTTATTTTTCCTTCGCTTATGAAGCTTAGTTTCCCATGAAATCCCTCCCCAACCTCCCTACCCACCGTTGCCCTTCCCCTATTCCCCCGCCGTACACCCCAGTGTGTGATGGTCCCCTCCCTGTGTCCATGTGTTCTCATTGTTCAACACCCGCCTATGAGTGAGAACATGCAGTATTTGATTTTCTGTTCTTGTGTCAGTTTGCTGAGAATTATGGTTTCCAGATTCATCCATGTCCCTACAAAGGAAGTTAGTATCTTTAACAGTTTAAATTTGGTGGGGATACAGAGGAGAGTTTGATTTTTTTTTTTTCTCTAGTTTCTGCTTTCAAACAGACTCTCTCGTGGTTTCTTTTTTCTTTCTTTTCTTTTTTTCTTTTCTTTTCTTTATTTTTTTTAACCTTTTGACAATCTTGGGCGTATCTTTTACCTTTTCAGTCATTTTCAGGCATTAAAAACTCTGTTTCTATCTAAGTCAGTTTAAAACCTCATTCTCATACCGAAATCTAATTTTTCCCTGTACCATTTCTCCTTATTCTAGAACCAATCTGCAGCCCCAGAGACCTGCACTGAAGGAAAAGACTCTCTTCTGCTTTTTGCTCCAGCTAAGCTTTCTCCTTTTCTTTTCATGCAACTTTTTGTTTTTGTTGTTGTTTTGATTTTGTTTTTGACTTTTGTAGGCTCAGGTAAAGAGAACAGAGAACTACATAAGAGACCAAAATCATGTTACCTGGTCTGCACTGTTGTGGTGTACATCTGTGTATTCTGAGGTATAGGCATCCAATGCTAATCCACACAAGTATATTCTTTAGGAAACCCTGTTAGAACTCTTCTGCAACAACCCCTGCAATCCTCATTGCTTCATTACCTAAAATTTCTAGACTGTCTTTTCACAAATTGTCATTAAGTTGTCCTATTTTTTGACTTGTTATTGTTCATAGTAGTTGTGTATAACCTTTTTATTTCTGTGGCATAAGTTTTAATATCTTCTCTTTTCATTTCTGATTTTATTTCAGTTTTCTATTTTTTTCTTAGTTAATCTTGTTAAAATTTTGTCAATTTTTAAAAACTGTTTTGTTGGTATTTTTCTATTGTTTTTCTATTCTCTATTTTGTTTATTTCTGCTTTAATCTTTATAACTCCCTTTCTTTTGTATTTTTCTGGACTTAATTTGTGAAGAATATCAAAATAATAGCAAGTATTCTTTCTAACCACAATAGATTGAAACTATAAATTAATAAGAGAAGAAAAACAGGAAAATTTATAAACATGGAAATCAAACAAGACACTCCTTAACAACGAATAGGCCAAAGATGAAATTTTAAAAAGAATGTGAAAATAGCTTGAGACAAGTGAAAATAAAAACATAGCATACCAAAACTTATGGGATGCAGCACAGTTCTAAGAAAGAAGTTAAAAGCAATAAATACCTATTTTAAAAAGGAAGAAAGATCTCAAATAAACAACCCAAGTTTATACCTCGAGAAAGATGAATTGTCTTAGTCATTGTAATTTAGTCCATATTGTCTTTTATAGGGTTTTGTATCCCAGCACTCAGCTTTCTGGGCAGGACCCTGACATGATGGGCTGTGCTAAATTGTTATTACTCCTTCACTTGGTTCATAGAAAACTCACATGTCCATTACTACCATGTAACACTATGACAACACAAATTCTGTCTTTCTTGCCTAATGTTTCCCTTATCATCTCTCCTACCCTCCAGTTCGCAAAAAACAGTGCAGTTCAGCCATTCTTCTGATAAGCAGTTTTCTATTCAGAAGGGCTGCTCATCTCTTCTTCTACAGAACCTTATTCTGTACTAGTGGTTCTCGTGGCTTTGCCAACTCTCAGCCTAAGAGAACAGCAACAGTTTTCTCTAGGCTGACACACCATGACTTCCATAGGTTTCCTATTTCAATAAATCTTCCTTGAATAGTTATCAAAAATGATGATGGGTGATGGGGTTATGGCCTTGGGACTAGTTGGACTATCTCTTATTAAATCCTGTAAAATACAGCATTTAACTTCTTGGCACCAAGAACATGGGAAAAGATGGAGTTTGTTAATCTGAGTTTTCGAGGTGTTCTTACAACTCTGAAACAATACAGAAGATCCTCTCAATACCTGTTTACATTAATTTTACAAAAAAAATCATAATCTGGTGTTTTTTAGAAGTTTAAATTACTCAGAACAAATTTTTAGAGTTTTCCATCCTTCTATACATAAGATGGTGATCATTTACTTTTGCAATGTAAATCACCTCTTGAAGTACTGATTTTCTCATGCTCTGGAAGAGTCACAGGCCATGTGACAGTGTTCTCCTCAAAGCTACCACTGACTGAAGCAAGGTGAATTGATCCATAGGTTAGGCTGAGACCATCACACTCTTTTTATCTGGTAATTTAAATTAAGAGACAATGAGACAATCCGATATATGATGTATTGAGCACATGAATAAAAACTTCAGGTAGAGTTGGAGCCACAGGTAATACTAGGATCTTGGATGAGTAAACACGTATAGAAAAGGAGAGCTTACAATTCACTCAAGGAAGTTACAGAACAATGGAGGTGCCTTATGAGTTTTTAGCTACTGGTAGACCATGCTTTACTTTGTGTGGTTTGTTCTTGTGAGTTCTCTATGCTCACAAAACAGGAAAGTTTCTCTTCATTTATAAAGTACTATTTCTGAAGTGTTCATGTTCCTTGCAAGAAAATGAGGTCTAACAAAATACCTTTGTGAACCACTCTTATCTGACCCATCACTGTAGAAATTAGAATTTAGTATTGTTTAAGAAAAGAAATTGAACTAAGCAAAATAACCAGGCTACCAGAATCAAATGGAGGGTAGTCAATATTTTCCTGATTTGGCAATATCATGCAAGCTCTGTTCAGGCTGATGTGTCCACATTTTACATCTTCTTTCCTGCTTGCTCAGTTGCTATAAGTGAGGGAATCCTTCATCTCTCATCAGATGACAGATCTTGTAGTGCCACTGTGTACCTTGTTCAACTGTGTGATCAATTTGTTCCTCCAAGGTGCTTGCTATTTCTGGTGGGACAGGAGTAGTGCTTGAATATCACAGAATCCTTCTAGTAAGTTTTGTTTCTGATGCTTGCTGGAGGCATGGCTTATGCCAATAAGCTCTAGGAGAAATGCCCATGTTTACGTAAGGCTGTGACCAGATGTCTCAGTCAAAATAAAATATTCTCCACTTATAAATTTTGTATCTTTTGATTCATACAAACTGTGAAACAGTAGCCTTAGAAGTGGCAGAGATTTTATAAGTATAAAAAGTAGAAAGAGATCAAAATGGGAGAGGAGAGAAGATTTAATTTTTTGTAAATAGACACGTGCACACACATACATATTTAGGAGCAAAGAGTGATGTTCCTAAAGGTTGCTAAGTGTGTGGCCAAATGATATCATTTTGATCTTCTCCTGAAAATCCACAGGCTATGTTCTTCCTCCTTTCTTACTCTATGGAGGACATAAGGAACTCTAAGATTTCTATCCACCTGGGAATATTTGAGTATGTGTCTGATTTGCTTATAAACTTAGTCTCAATAGAAAAGGTTGAAAAAGGACATGGGAAAATTTAGACAATATTTCAGACATTCTAACAAGGAAGGGAGTATGAATGGAGGGTCAGATTTCATCTCAAACTTGGTGGGAGTGTTATTGGTTGAGCAAAGAATATATTGTGAGGAAAGTATGTTTTGAAAGTGACTAGTTCATATATCAAACTCTGGTTGCTTTCAAATGAGCAAGTTATTTGAAGTCAATGTAAAGGGAGGTAAGCAGAGGTAATCACATTCTGTCACCCATTCTCAGGCGACATATTTAGTTTTTTGAGAGAGAAGTCTCTGTAATCACTGGGATGGTGGTTGAGTTCGGTAAACCCTTAAATATTTGCTATCTGTCATACTGTGGTGCCAGGCTTTGTGTATATTAATCTTAATAAAATGTTGAAACTTAAATATTAACCCGTCAAGAGAAGGTACACAGATCAAACACTATGATGTTTGATCTATGAACAGGGCAATGATAGAAAAACATACTAGATTTTAGGATGATGAAAACAGAGGGGAACTTGACCCTGTCTGAATATCTGGACAGCATCTGGAGAAGATGTATTAATTTTCTTTTGTTGCTTTAACACATTACTACACACTTGGTGGCTTACCACAAATATATGATCTTACAATTGTGTAGGTCATAGGTCTGACATGGGTCTCACTGAGCTATAATTAAGGTGTTGGCAAATCTGCATTTCTTTCTGTATGTTCTGCGTAGTATTCACTTGCTTGAGCTTTCCAGGTGGAGAGGTTACCCGTGTTTCTTGCCTTGTGCTCCAATTCTTCACCTTTCCAGGCAGCACCAGTAGGTCAAGTTCTAACATATTATTATCCTGCCCTAATATTCTGCCTCCCTTTTCTGCTTTTAAGAAACTTTATGATTAGATAGATTTGGGCCCACCTGAATAATTCGGAATAATCTCCTATCACAAGTCTAACCAAGTCTGCAAAGCCCCTTTGCCATTTAAAGTAACATATTTACAAGGGGATCAGGATATAGACATGTTCAGGAACCCATCATTCTGCTTACTGCAGGAGATACTGGCTGGGCTGAATTTCAAAGCACGAGAGGGTTAATCAGATCAGTAGTGTGGCAAAAGGTGATCCAGGCATAGAGAGGACCCCAAACCCCCAAACAAACAAAAATATGAAGTCTATGTTTTAGGAGAACGTGTACATTATCAAACATGCTGAAATTTTCAGTTTGATATTCAGCTTAGTGTGACGCTACAAATTTAGGCTTGATTAAAAAAAAAAAAAACAAAACATCCTAGAGTGTGCAGAGAACTATCAGTAGTTTGATTCTGCTGTGGCATTGTGCTCCAGGCAGAGATTTTGGTGTAGCAAACTAGAAGTATAGTTGTCTTCAGAACATGTTGGCTTAATGATACCAATTACAACTAATAGTATCTGTTTATCACCTATTGTGTTCTAATACTGTGTACTATATTTTAGGTTTTGTTCTAATCACTTTATATGTTTTAATCCTCTAAAAAGTCTTATAAAGAAAGAGGTTTCATATCCCATATATATATACATATGTATATATATGATATATATATATGTATATGAGATATGTATATGAGATATATATGTGTATAGATATAGAGAGATTTCTTGCAAGGGATTGGTTTACACCAATGGGAAGTGTACTAGGCTAGTTCAAAAAGTGGAAAAGCTTATCAGGAAGGGCAGACTTAGTTGTGGGCTAAAGCTATTGTTCATGGCAGAATTTGTTCTTCTTCAGAGAAATCTCTATTCTTCTTTTAAGCCCTTTCGATAGATTGAGTTAGGCCCACTGAGGTTGTCTAGGATAATCTCCCTTACTTAAAGTCAACTGCTTATGGACTATATTAATTTTTGTTAAGCAGAATAATAGGTTCCTGAAGATGTACACAATTAATTTGTGTTAATAAATGTCCTTAGCAACATTTAGGTTAATGTTTGATTGAATTACTGGGGACCTTAGCCTAGCCAAATTAAGACATCAAAGAAATAACCTAACAACTAAAGTATTCTCCCTACTCTGGTTAATCAAATCTATGTAAATATTTATATTGGAGTGAATATATCTTAAAATTGTTGAATATATTGTCCCATTCTCTCTTGTTCAAATATAGAATATTATGCATTTTAAAATGTGCCACAAACCAAGGAATGATGATGTATTATAAATAACATGAAGTTATAACCTTATGTAGAAATTTACACTAAATGCCATACTTTACTCCTATAACAACAAAAAAACCCAAATAGCTAGCCCCCCACCCCAAAGTAACAAAAATGTGATGTCTGTGTTTTAGGAGAACACGTACCTTATCAAACATGCTGAAATTTTCAGTGTGATATTCAGCTTACTGTGACACTACAAATTTAGGCTTGATTATAACTCTTACATTCTCAGGAATAGACCATTGGAAGTTCTCAAAGCAAAATGTGTAATCTGAAAAAAAAAAAAAAAAAAGAAACCAACAAACGTAGGAAGGCAACACTGTGATTATGGCGCAATGCTGTTTATTCTCCTTCTTGCCATCTTTGCTATCACAAATTGGACTTTGGAGGACATTTTGATAAAGGAGTAAAGATTTTTTTTTCTTCTTTTTCTTTTCTTTGAGACATCATCTCAGTCTGTCATCCACGCTGAAGTGCAGTGGCATGATCTCAGCTCACTGCAACCTCCACCTCCCAGGATAAGTGATTCTTCTGTCTCAGTCTCCTGAGTACCTGGGATTACAGATGTGTGCCACCACACCCAGCTAATTTTTGTATTTTTAGTAGAGACAAGGTGTAGGGGGGAGGTCTCACCATGTTGGCCTGACTGGTCTTGAACTCCTGGCCTCAAGTGATCCACCTGCCTTGGCCTCCCAAACTGCTGGGATTACAGGCCATGAGCCACCACCATGCCCAACTGATAAGCGAGTGAAGGCTTTTCAAACCTGGGAGAAAACATTCCCAGAATCTCTTATTGGAGGGTGCTTTAGTTAGTAAATATTTGGGGATGAAGTGTTTTGGATCATGTTCGGTTTCAAAGCACATATCATTTAGCAAATTTGATTGCAAGTAATAAAAACAATCAATAAATTAAGCAACGGGGACGTTTATTGAAAGGATTTTGACTAATTTTGGAGAGTGAACCTCAGGAAGGATTGGAGACAAAAGATTTCAGGGACTCTGGATAGCAAAATCTAATAAACAAGCTCTGTAGACATTCTTCTGTTTCACATACTGGGCTGTGTTCCCTTTTTTGCCGTCATAATATCTATCTATTATTTTTTTAAAGCACAGTGCACATTGTACTGCCATCATCTGTTTTCATCTCTGTGTTTGAACTGAATTAGCTCCAACCACTTTCCTTCTTTATTCATTTGCTGTTGGTGTTTACCGATGACCACAAATTTAGCATCTTAAGCCAGCATTCATTTAATGTATCACAGGTTTCTAGGTCAAAAGTCTAGGCATGGTGTGATTGAATTCTCTCCTTAGAGTCTCAAAGATGTAAAGTGAGGTGTCAACTTTGATTGACAGGCTATGTTAACATCTTGAAGCTCTGAGGAAGAGTCTACTTTCATGCATATTCAGGTGTTGCAGTTTCTGTTTCCTTGCTGGCTGTCAGTTGGGGACAGCTCTGTTCCTAGAGAACACCTGCATTTCCTTCCTTCCTTCCTTCCTTCCTTCCTTCCTTCCTTCCTTCCTTCCTTTTTTCCTTTCTTCCCTCCCTCCCTCTCTCCTGTCTTTCTGTCTTTCTTTCTTTCTTTCTTCTTTCTTTCTTTCTTTCTTTCTTTTCTTTCTTTTCTTTCTTTCTTTTCTTTTTTCTTTCTTTCTCTCTCTGTCTCTCTTTCTTTCTCTCTCTCTTTCTTTTCTTTCCTTCCTTCCTTCCTTCTTTCTTTTCTGTTCTTTTCTTCCTTCCTTCCTTCCTTCCTTCCTTCCTTTCTTCCTTTCTTCCTTTCTTCCTTTCTTCCTTTCTTCCTTTCTTCCTTTCTTTCTTTCTTTCTTTCTTTCTTTCTTTCGACAGAGTCTTGCACTGTCACCCAGGCTATAGTGCAGTAGCAAGATTTCAACTCACTGCATTCTCCACTTCCTGGGTTCAGGCAATTCTCCTACCTCAGCCTCCCTAGTAGCTGGGACCAGGTGTGCGCCACCATGCCCAGCTAATTTTTTTGTATTTTTAGTAGAGACAAGGTTTTGCCATGTTGGCCAGGATGGTTTCAACCTCCTGACCTCATGATCTGCCCACCTTGGCCTCCCAAAGTGCTGGGATTACAGGTGTGAGCCACCACGCTCGGCCCCACCTGAATTTCTTGACACATGGACACTTCTACTTCAAATTAGCAATGACAGATTTATCCTGTGTGAAATCCCTTTCATGCTTTGAATATTTCTGTTAAGAGAAAGCCCAATCCCATTTAAGGGTGCATTTAATTAGGTAAGGCCCACTGAATAAAGAAAATGAGTAATCTTTTGTAATTCATCTGACTTGGGGCCTTAAATTCTATCTACTAAGTCTCTTGCTAGCAGCTCTAAGTCCGTGTTTTATGAGGAAGTAACTAGGAAAAGATGTGGGTGCCGGAGAAAGCAGGGACTTTGAAAGACCTTCTTTGAGCTCTATCTACTATATGCTTTTGCTCCATTTTGCTTCATATTTTGCTTCATATTTCCAAGACAGACTCATTTCACATAGTCTGGTCACAGATTTATCTTTTGGCTTAGGGAAATGTGGGCACCTTGATTTCAGTGCTTAACCAACTGATGGCAATGGTGGCAATTATTTCTTAGTGGATAATTAGTATTTTCTTATGGTGAAAATGAAGTAAGGATGACAGAGAGGAAAGAACAAATGATGCTATAGGTCTCCTAGATTTGGGAGACTTTTCTGTGTATACAGAGAAATTGAAAACCTTAGCTATCTGAGGTAGGAAAGAACACAGGGGCCCAAGGCAGAAGTTCTATTTATTAATCATGCCTGCAGCATCTTCTCTGTTGTCTCTCTCAGGGCAGAATCTTAGGATGACTGGATCACAGAACAGATGAAGAAGGAAATACCCAACCAAAGCAGAGGAAAGCTCTAAAGCTTTACTGTTTCCGTAGAAGTATGCAGGAAGATTTATTTACTGAGATGAATGCAAAAATGGGTAATCAGGGTAAGTAAAATTTTAAACATGCAGAATGTGAAAAATGCATTCAGTGAGTGTTACAGAAATGTTCCCTAGAGAGAGGAATATTCATGTAAATTAGAAAAACTGATCATGCACAGATATAAACTTTGAACAACTTTAATTTAAAACATCCTTTAAAATAAAGGTGGCTACTTCCCCTTTGATCTTTGTGCTGCTTGAACAGTTATGGAGTACAGAATTGAAGCACAATTCTGGAGTGTTTTTAAGGCAGTCTTAGCTAATGAGATTCACAATTTATTAAGATTTCTTAATGCCAATGAAAATAGTGAGGCCAACAACCTGATAACTGATTTTTCAAAATGACTGCTAATTTTCTATACTAATTTCCGATTCTAAGTGCTAGGCTGTTTATCTATTCTTTCTTCTGGTTAACTAATCAGCCATTTGGAAAGAAGAATAATAGTATTAAGTTTATTGAAGAAAAATTGGCATTAGGGCCTTTGAAGTATTATATAATAGGAGATGCTAATCTCTCCCCTTTTGGTGCTGAATAACTTAGAAACATGAATAAAAAGCCATAAGTGAACATTTTATCTTGATTTAATTTACCATAATTCAATAAACTTTTCGATTAAATAAGAAAACTAACTCTTTTTATATAAGATATAAAATCTACACAAAAATAAAGTTGAGGATTAAAGTAAATTGGCCATTATTGCATTGCGAAAACAGCCTGGTGGATTAGAAACCAATCTCTAGAATTCATTTCAGTGTATCATTTTGTAGGGAATGTTTGACTGAGTAAAATCAAAGTACAAAGAAAAAAAAAAAGGCTTAGGAAAAAAACCTCACCTACCTAAGAGGAAAAGGACAAGAATTGTAAATTTCTCATCAGAATTCATACAAGTGAAAAGAGAAGTGAAATAAAG
>NW_016107366.1:3931315-3984100 GCF_001604975.1 Cebus imitator | reverse complement strand
TAGTTTCCACATATGGGTAAGAATATATCACATTTAACTTTCTGTTCTTAACTTATTTAATTTAACATAATGTCCTTCAGTTCTGTCCATGTTACCCCACATGACAGAATTTCATTCTTTTTTGTGGGTGAATGGTATTCCATTGTGTATATATTCCACATTTTCTTTATTTGTTTTTTGTTGGATACATAAGTTAATTCCATATCTTGGCTACTGTGAATAGTGCTACAGTAAACATGGGGATGCAGATGTCTCTTCGATATACAATACTGATTTTCTTTCCTTTGGATAAATGCCCAATAGTGGGATTGCTGAATCATATGGTAGTCCTATTTGTAATTCTTTGAGGAACCTCTATAGTGTTCTCCATAGTGGCTCCTCTAGTTTACATTCCCAGCAAAAGTATATGAGAGTTCCTTTTCCTCCTCATCCTTTATCTGCTTGTCTTTTCAATAATAGCCATCGTAACTGGGGTGAAATGATACCTCACTGCTGTTTTGATTCACATTCTCTGATGATAAGTGATGGTGAGCATTTTTTTTTTTTAATATATAGTCGTCGGCAATTTGTATGTTTTCTTTTGGGAAATGTCTGTTCAGATTGTTTTCTCATTTTTTAATTGGATTATTTATTGCTGTGAGATATTTGAGTTACTTGTGTATTCTGGATATTAATCTCCTGGTGGATTAATCATTTGCAAATACTTTCTCCCATGCTGTAGTTAGGAGGAATAAGTTCAAGTGTTCTGCAGCATTGCAGATGACTCTAGTTGACAATAATATATCATATACCTTCAAATGGCTAAAAGAAAGATATAGAATGTTCCCAACACAAAGAAATAATAAATGTTTGAGATGATATGTATTCTAATTATTCTCTACTGATTACTATACATTATATGTATTTAAACATCACTATGCACCCTAGAAATATGCATAATTATTATGTGTCAACTTTTAAAAATGATAAAAATTAAAAAGAATTATTTAGGATGAAGAAAAATGATATATATCAGAAACTTGTATCTACAAACAGAAAAAGCACTAGAGAAAGAATCAATGAAGGTAAGATAATGTCTTTATTTTTCTTATTTCCAATTTATCAAAATATAACTACTTTAGTAAATAACAAAAGTAGCAAGGAATTGAGTGACTTTAGCATTTTAATAAGCGAAGTGAGTGACAGCAATATCACAAAGAATGGAAGTGAGAAAATGAGAATATTCTGTTATAAGGCATCTTCACCACAGATGGAGTGCTAGAGTGTTATTTGATAGTGAACATAGATTGGTTTAAAAATGTTTAATGTAAATTCTTGTCACAATGCAACAACAACAATGACAAAACAATTTTTAAGAAGATGGAATTATATGTTGTTTATAAGATCTCACTTTAAATATAAAGACAGATATGTTGCAGCTACAGAAATGGAAAAAGATATATCATGCTAACACCAATCAATAGAAAATTTGAATGCCTATATTAATTTCAGACAAAGTAGTCTTCAGAATGTTGAGGCTTGGAAATCTGTACCCCCAAAACATGGTGCTTTGACATGCTGAAATGAAGAAGCTTCAGGTTCTCGCTAACTTGCACCACTCACCTCCTCTCTCTTTATCGTCTGTCTCTCCCAAAGCATAGAATGAAGTTGATCTCTGAACTTTCCTCTCTGACTAAAGTCTGGAACTGTCAAGTAAAAAAACAATGACTTCTAGTCGTTTTCCTGTTTAGTTGGTTTGCGTTAACTAAACTCACAGGAAGAAAGACTGAAGTCAGCCAACGTACAGGATCATACTTTTGTCACGAACCATTATGTGTTTTGTGGGCCAACAAACTTTGTCCTAGACCATTGTATGTCCTTCAAGCCTGTTGAATTCTTCTAAAAAATCATTCATATTCTCCTAAAATAAACCACAATTCCCTATCTCCTTTTCCCTAAGAAGAAAGATATATACCCATCTGCACTCCAGCAGTCACTCTGTGATTCTCTCCCATGCAGGCTAATAAATTTGTGTGCTATTTCTCCTACTAATCTGCCTTATAAGTTTATGTTTTGGTGAATTTTCTGAGGGTTAAAGAGAAGCTTTCCTCTTCACCCCTATGGGAACAAGCAAAATTTTAAGGGATAAGAAGAGCCTTACATCATGATAAAGCATTCATTTCTTCAAGATGACATAACAATTCTAAAGTTGAATGCATCTAACATCTGTGTGAAAATACATAAGGCAAAAATAATAAAACTTAAGAAGAAAGAGACAGAACTATTATATTTAAAGACTTTAACACTCCTCTGCCAGTAATTGATACATCAAATAGGAAAAAAGTAAGACGGTAGATATTTCAAACAGCACAATCAATAAACTTTATCTAATTGACATAAAATACTCTATTGAACAAAAGAAAAATGCATATTCTTTTGAAGTTCCCATGAAAAATTCCCCAGGATATTCCCTACTCTGTGCCATTAAACAAACTTTGACACATTAAAATAATAGATATTACATAAAGTATATTCTCAGACTGCAATAGACTCAATCTAGAAATCAATAATAGAAAGATAGTTGGAAAATACTAAAGCATTTTGAAATTATGCAAAGCATTTCTAAATAACTCAAACATCAAAGAAAAGGTTATAAGATATTTTTAATGAAAGTAAAAGGGAAGAGAAATATGACATTAACATTTATAAAATGCATATAAACAATGCTTAGTGGAAAATTTATAGCATTAAATACAAATATTATCTTTCAAAAAACATCTAGTATAAATAACCTTAGTTTGTACCATAGGAAACTAGAGAAAAAGCAGAACTTAATATGAAGCTAGAAGAAAGAAATAATGAAAACTAGAACAAAAAAGAAAGCATGAGGTATGTATGTGTTCTCTGGTAAATCCTCCATTTAAGGAAGAAATCATAGGAATTCTCAATAACCTTTTTCAGAAAATAGAGAAAATACCTAATTTAATTAGGCCAGAAGTATCCTAATTCCAAATACAGATAAAAATATTGTACAAAATGAAAAGTACGGTACAATATCTCTCATGAATATAGAAGCAGCTATGTTTAACAAAATATTCACATGTTGAATCTAGCATTATGTAAGAATAATAATATATCATGATTAACTAGCTTTTGTTGTAAAAATACAAAGCTGGTTAATAAACATAAATCAATGTAATATTTCTATAAACAAAATAAATTAAAAATCATAACAATAGATGCAGAAAAGTATTCAATAAAATTGAATTCAATTTTATTGAATGCCATTCATGATAAAATTATCAAAAATTAGAAACATGAAAACTTTCTTATCCTAATGAAAGCAATTCAAGAAATCTATAGCTAATACCATCCTCAACTGTGAAATTATTACCACCTACCTTCACAATTGTAAGCAAAAAAGGATATTCATTTTTACCATGCCTACTTACAGTTATACTTGAAGATCTAGCCAATTCAATACAGTAAGAAAAAGTAGTAACAACTACCCAGATTAGAAAAATCCCAGATCTCAAGAATATTTCTGGAACTAATAAGCAAGTATACCAAGGTTGCAGGATATAACCTTTCCTGCTTTCCTAGAAACCATCAATGAACAAGTAGAAATTAAAATAAAAAAAAATAATAGTAGTATCCCAAAATAAAGTACTTATGTATATCCCAAGTAAATGTGGATAGACTCTATATGCACAAAATGACAAAACAATGATGGAAAAATCAAAAAATAACTAAATAAATGAAGAGATATTCCAAGTTTGGGGATTAAATATTCAATACTCCTTATATAATATTTTTTTCCAAGTTCCTTTTTTTTTCCAGCTTACCTATAGATTCAACAAAATCTCAGTCAAAATTCCAGCATTCTAGCTTGTAGATACAGTCAGACTGATTCTAACATTTAGATGAAGAAACAAACATCCTAGAATAGGCAACTTGGTCATAAAGAAGAACAAATCTGGAATACTCATAAACCTGATTTCAAGTCTTACTAAAATGCTATAGTAATTAATATGTGTTATTGGTGAAATAACAGAAATACAGACTAATAGAACAGAATAGACAGCCTAGAAATACAGTCACACTAAATAATAAACTTATTTCTTATGAGTGCACAATAGCAGAAAAATCGTAGTCTTTGTAAACAATTTATGCTGGAACAATTGGAGATCCATGTGCATAACAAAAGACCTAGACATAGACCTTACATATTACACAAAACTTGGCTTAATGTAATCATAGACTTAAATGTAAAATGCAAAAGTGTTTGGTGCCAGTTTTCAAAGGGAATTCTTCCAGTTTTTGCCCATTCAGTATGATATTGTCTGTGCCTAGAGCAATAAGGCAAGAAAAAGAAATAAAGCGTATTCAACTAGGAAAAGAGGAAGTCAAATTGTCTCTATTTTCAGATGACATGATTGTATATTTAGAAGACCCCACCATCTCAGCCCAAAATCTCCTTAAAATGATAAGGGACTTCAGCAAAGTCTCACGATACAAAATCAATGTGAAAAAATCACAATCATTCCTATATACAAATAACAGACAAACAGAGATCTAAATCATGAGTGAACTCCCATTCACAATTGCTACAAAGAAAATAAAATACTAGGAATACAAGTAACAAGAGTTGTGAAGGATCTCTTCAAGGAGAACTACAAACCACTGCTCAAGGAAATAAGAGAGGACACAAACAGATGGAAAAACATTCCATGCTTATGGTTAGGAAGAATCAATATTGTGAAAATGGCTATACTCTCCAAAGTAATTTATAGATTCAATGCTATCCTTATGAAGCTACCAATGACATTCTTCACAGAACTGGAAAAAACCACCTTAAATTTTATATGGAGCTAAAAAAGAGCCCACATAGCCCAGACAATCCTAAGCAAAAAGAACAAAGCTGGAGGCATCATGCTACCTGACTTCAAACTATACTACAAGGCTACAGTAATCAAAAGAGCATGGTATTGGCACTAAAACAGAGATATAGACCAATGGAACAAAACAGAGGCCTCAGAGGCAATGCCACATATCTACAACCACCTAATGTTTGACAAACCTGACAAAACAAGCAATAGGGGAAGGATTTCCTGTTTAACAAGTGGTGTTGGGAAAACCGGCTAGCAATGTGCAGAAAGCTGAAACTAGACCCCTTCCTTACACCTGACACTAAAATTAACTCCAGATGGCTTAAAGACTTAAACATAAGACCTAACATCATAAAAACACTAGAAGAAAACGTAGGCAATATCATTTGGGACATAAGCTTAGGCAAGGCCTTAATGATTAAAACACCAAAAGCTGTGACAACATAAGCCAAAATAGAGAAACTGAATCTAATTAAACTTAAGAGCTTCTGCACAGCAAAAGAAGCTATCATTAGAGTGAACTGGCAACCAATAGAATGGGAAGATTTTTCACAATCTAACCGTCTGACAAAGGGCTAATATCCATAATCTATAAAGAACTAAAACAGGTTTAGAAGAAAAAAAACAACCCCATCAAAAGGTAGGGAAGGGTATGAACACACACTTTTCTAAAGAAGATATTTATGAGGCCAACAAACATATGAAAAAATGCTCATCATCACTGGTCATTAGAGAAATGCAAATCTAAACCACATTGAGATACCATCTCATGCCAGTCAGAACGGCGATCATTAAAAATTCTGGAGACAACAGATGCTGGAGAGAATGTGGAGAAATAGGAACACTTTTACACTGTTGGTGGGAGTGTAAATTAATTCAACCATTGTGGAAGACAGTGTGGCGATTCCTCAAGGATCTAGAAATGGAAATACCATTTGACCCAACAATCCCATTTCTGGGTATATACCCAAAGGATTATAAATCATTCTGTTATAAAGACACATGTTCATTGCAGCACTGTTTACAATAGCAAAGACCTGGAACCAACTCAAATGCCCATCAATGATAGACTGGCATATGTACACCATGGAATACTATGCATCCATAAAAAGGATGAATTTATGTCCTTTGCAGGGACATGGATGAATCTGGAAACCGTCATTCTCAGCAAACTGACACAAGAGTAGAAAACCAAACACCACATGTTCTCACTCATAGGCGGGTGTTGAACAATGGGAACATGTGGACACAGGGAGGGGAACATCACACATTGGGGTCTGTTGGGGACTGGGAGACTAGGGGACAGATAGTGAGGAGTGGGGTGGTTAGGGAGGGATAACTGGGAGAAATACCTGATGTAGGTGATGGGGCTATGGAGGCAGCCAACCACCATGGCATGCGTGTACCTATGCCACTATCTTGCAAGTTCTGCACATATACCCCAGAACTTACAGTATTAAAAAATAATGCAAAAGTATTAAACTTCAAGAACAACCAAAAACTAGAAGAAAAATCTAAGTAACTTGGGATTAACAAGTGTTTAGATATAGTATTAAATGCATGATACTTAAAAAAATTTATAAATTGGATTCTATTAAATTTTAAACTTCTGCTCAGCAAAAGTCACTGTTAAGAGAAAGAAAAGACAAGCCACAGCCTTTTGTCTTTTGCCATTTGTCATTAGAAAAATGCAAATTAATACAACAATAAGATAATAATACTCACTAATTAGAAGGACTATACTTTTTTTAAAAAAAAAACTGATAATATCAAGTGCTGATGAGAATGTGGAACAACAGGAACTTTTATTCATGCTGCTGGGAAAGCCAAATGGTACAGTCATTTTGTAAGACAGTTTGGCCGTTTCTTACTAAGCTGAAGGTAGTCTTACCATGTAGACCTGTTTTAGTGCTCCTGGACATTTTCCCACTGATTTGAAAACCTGCAGGTGAAAGTTTATAACAGTTGTAAACTATATTCACAATCTGCAAAAACTGTAAACAACCAAAGTAGAATTCAACAGATGAACGGGTACATTTTGTATATTCATATAATATAATGAAATTTTATTTTATAAATATAATAAATAAAATATAGTAAATATTATATGACAAAAGGGAATTATTTACCAAATCATAGCAAGTACTAATGAACTCATATTGCTAAGTGAAAAAAACCTAGTCTGAAAATATTATACTTTGCATTATTTTATTTATATGGCATTGTGAAAAGGCAAAACTATAAAGTAAGTAAATCATTAATTAAAAGGCATTTGAGACACAGGAGTCGAATAAAAGGATACCCGTGACTAAAGGTGAAACAATTTCAATAACAGAACAAAGTTCTGTTGGATTGTAACAATCCAATGCATAAAATAGATATAGAGTCCATGCTTTTGCCTGGCTGTGAATAGGGATTATTTCATAACCTCTTGTCCTACCCACCTATTGAATCAGCTGCTTTCTTAAGCAATGTCTTCATCAAAACCTGCAAAACTATCAGTCTCCCAAATAACTGTCCATCACGAGGGTTTATTCTAGGGCCAGGTTCCAGGACTTTCTAGTCTGTCTCAAACTGCTGTAAATAATGAGATATGCCTGGTTAAATCTAGAGACGTAATCACATAGTTGTTATTGTTGTTTTATGATTTAGCCACATCTTGTTTTCAGAGAAACATTGGCACAAATCTGAGATTTTTATTCCAGTTGACAGATTTTATAAAGTATAAATTCTACACATGGACTAACTCTGATGATTTATTTTCCCAAAATTATAGAGTGAATCATTATGGTTCCAGGCAAGTAAATTGAGAGATGCAGTTTCTCCCTTGTCAATCTTGTTTTCAAAGCAATACTAGATGAAAAGCACTCACCATTTTTTAAAATGTCTAATGTGATTGAAATTTGAATATCAATACAGGAAAGATACTATGTAGAGGGAGAGATAAAGGAGATACCTTATATCAATATATTAGTATTTACTCCTTATTAAAAGACAGTGGAACATATTAAAGGGAAATAGTGAAGTTGGAAGAAAAAGAGGAAGACACTACAGAGCCTTTTATTTAAATACTTACCACTTGTGATTGCCGTTTATACAATTCTTTCCATTACTGTCAGCATCCCTAGGCTGAAAGGCTAAAATTTCCATGTTTTCTGTATTATCTTGAGTCTGCTGGAGTTTTTTTGTTATCTGTGTTTCATCACAAGGTAAGATACATGTCATCACAAACTTATTATTATGTTTTTTGCAATTCATCCTATTCAAGAAGAAAATAATGGTATACCTGAAGTTAATTACAAATAATATACTCTATGTATATGTATATACATATATATAATAGTGTCTATTGTTATAGACATTATATAAGGAAGATGCCTATGTATAATCTTATTATTTGTGTAATTTAATAAAAACTATGTGAGCAATGTATATCTATGTGCCTCATTAGTGTTGTTTGGTAAACAAATGTGGTAGAATAGATTATTGTTCAGTTGATAATTATTTCCTCCCTTTAATCTTGGTGGGAGATTTAAACTTCTGTGATTAATGTTTGTAGTTGGACATATTATTTTCTTTTGCCAATGAAATATGAACTTTAAGAGACAGTATTTTTTTTTATTTGATCCTCTTGGAATTTTTGACTTCTATTATGAGACTAACATGCCACAGATAGGTGTTGCCCCTCTTGCCTGAACCCCAGAATGAGATGTGCAACAGAGTGGACCCCGAAGACCATAGATCAGTAGCCTGAAGCAGAGCCACCACAGCAGACTTGTAGACCTACAGCTAGACCAGAGCAGCCTCAGTTGATCCACAGGCCTGTGTATATGAGAATAAATGTTGTTTGTTGTAGTATGTCATTGACTTTTGAGATGGTTTTTAGTGAAACAGTATTATGGCCATAGCTGACAAACAAAAATTAGTGCCTAGAATTGGGGTGCTGCCATATAAACATCCTAAAAATGTGGCAAAAGCTTGGTAAACAGTAGGAGAACTATCACAAGAGGTAAAGAAATAGTGGTGAGTTTTTATAACAGGCTAGAAGAATGGAAAAGTATTTAGTGAAATTGTCATTCATAAACATCCTGGAAGGCAGACCAAATGTATATATTAAGGCCTATAGGTGAAGAAATGTCAAGGGAAAAGCTAAAAAGGTGAGTTGGTACTACAAAAGGCGGATGAGCTGCCTAGGGCACAAGCTAAATTGAGAGGGAAAGTAGAAATCCCTGAAAGTCTGAGACTTTTAAGATTGGGGGAAAAATATCTCAACAAATTTAAGGTGGTCATTTCAATACAGCCTCAGAAAAAGACCGTGTCTAGGGCACTGCCAGTAAGACACAAATTCAGGAAACAGAACAATTTAAGTTGTGACTTACTTAGCCAGGAGAAAAAGTAACTCTTAGAATGTTTAGGGGTCTGATCCTACAGGAGGATGATGTAAAAGTAAGGTCATAGCAGAATACTCAGCCATATCCATGAGGAACAATGAACTAAGGTGAAAGAATATCTCTTTCCCAGAGCAGAGGGATGTGCAAGCTTGTGCCAGAGAAATTTCAGAGTTGCTATGAACCACAGATTGCTATGTGCTTCTTCCCTTTTTGAATGGGAGAGTCTATCGTATTGTTTTCTGTCTGTTACACCATTGTATGTTGAATGTGTGTCTTTTAGTTTTTTATTTCTTGCTCAAGATGATCTACCTCCAGACTCAATGTACTTTGAACATTAGGTAATGTGCTTTGATCCTGGACTTGAATCTGATAAAAAGATGGAGTGAGACTTTCAGGGATCTTATAATGAGAGAACATTTTTTGCATGTAGCAGAGATGTGAATGGGTGACCAACAGAGAAAAAATGATAAAATTGTATTATTCACTTTAATTTTTTATTCTGCTGTACTACTATTAGGTATTCATATATTTTTAGCTTTGGCCATTTGACTTGACTTAGCCAAATGTGATGTTAGCAGACATGATGAAACCAGAGCCTTGGAACATGTTTGCGTGATTGAATGAGAGACGCATGTAACAGGCCTGAAACCAACCTATGGACTGTATTCATGACTAGCTAACCCAGCTAGATTAGCTGACCTACATATGCGTGAGCAAGGAAAAACACTTAGTATTATACGCTGGAGTTTGGAGATGATTCATTATGCAGCATTATCATGACAATAGTTGACTGAGACAATAATAAGCTGCATCAGTTATTGCAAAACCATTCGATAAGTTTTGACATCTAAACCGGCATGGAATGTACTATGACCATTTGTGATAAGTACTACGTAGGCTATTAATTTTAAAAAATATGTGGCTGAGTGCAATTATGAAATAAACATGAAGTAGCAAAAATCAGAGGGCATTTACGTTATATAAGAGTTCAGAAGATTTTAAAAGTATATGTATGATATTCAGTATATTTATTTTGATGAAGAGAATAAAGACCACATAGAGTATATGGTGGATTCATTACAGGAAAAAATAAAAAACAAATCAATATTAAAGAAGAACAAGGAAAAGTAATTTTTTTTCTGGTTATTATTGGTGCATTTATAATAGTCTTAAGAATACTGCTGAGAATTTAACTGTATTTCTTGAGAAATGATTATGTTTCAATTAGAACAATTTCCAGTGAGTTTGACTATTGATTACTCCCTTCATTATTTCATGTCTGTCTATAAATACCAGAAAGAGTAATGACTTCATTTCATAATACATGGCTCCTTTCTTTGTTAGGTCAGATTATCAAAATTGAAATAAATGCCTCCTGATATGGTAAGTTCTGTCGCTGGGTATGTGCAAATAGTGTTTAGGTGACCTTTTATTGTGAATATTGTAGAGTTGTGTTTTATATTACACATAAGTGTTTATGAGTCTTTTCAAAACCAAGCTTATTAAAAATTCCATGAACTCAATTGTGTTTCAGAAAGTATTAAAATTAATTTTGGTAGTATTGTATTTCATGACCGATAGCTTCTTCATAGAAAATCTGAAAAATTTTTTTCTTAATAATTTATCTACAGATGAAATGCCATTTTGCAAAAATTGCCTGATACGTCTCATTACAAGGCTATTTTATTCTTTGTTTAGCGTTTATTGGGCAATTAAGCTGAGCATGAAAGCTACAAAATGAGTAATACCTCTTTTGCTTCAAGGATCTTACAGTTTAGTGGGAAAAGAGATATACATGAATAGCCAGTGGTGAGAACAGGATGGCTTGGAGACAGGTTATCCGCTTACCCTTTTGTGCCTTTTGAGCTATAAATTTTGATTATCCACATTTTGGGTAGAGAAGGACCTAATCAACAGAATAGATATTGGGTCTCCTCCTGTACCAACTTGTGACACAGACTTATAATTTGACTTGTGATACGTTTTCCCTATTTCAGACCTCACCCTTATTTGTTCTTTATGAATAGAGATTTTGTTTTCCTAGTTTGCTTTATGTCCGTGACTCTGACGCTCTGCTTTCCCATTTTCTCATTCGTTGGCTAGTAAACTGATTTCTCAATTTATCTTCCAACTGCTTCTTTCTATGCTGCATACTAACCCTGGCTGAAGCAGATGTTATGATGTGTCACCCAAGTGCACTCTTCAGAGTAAGGCAATCTACCACCTGCCGTAATGTTACCTATTGATGCTTCACATCTGAGTCCTCTTTCTACAATTAAATCTTGGATTAAGGGTGCGCCTTTTCCAAGGCTTTTTCTCTTCTCTGGGGGCAAGCTGAATCCAAAGATTAATCAGGGTATGGTGATAAAAGCCTGATTGCTATTCCGTAATTCAGGAGAATTCTAAAAGATCATCCTAGCTCAAGAAAATTACTGATTTTTTTTTTAGCTGCATTCTAGTTCAACTTCTTCCTCTGCCCAACCCTGCTTGTTTCATTCTCTCACAAGCTTGATTTCCCTAAGTATGCTCCACTTAACCTTCTGTGCATGAATCTCCATCTTAGCACCTATTTCTTGGGGAACCTGAGCTATGGCAATTGGCAACAGAAGGGCCCAGGAAAGCTGACTCCCAACTGGGATTTGGGGTGGATTAACCGGCTGTGAGCTGTCAATAAAGATGATGGCTGGTGGAGTTTCCATAGCACCTGGAATCCTAAAGCAGAGTAAATGTTAAAACTTTCACTGGTGTTGAACTAGAACGGAATACCAGTGGAAGAGACTGCCTTGTGCGTGCAGTTTCTTAGGTATTTGAGCAGCTCAGAAGTAGAAATTGAAACAATTTAATTGGAAATATTAAAGCATTAATGGAAGCATTAATGGAAGCATTAAAGAGACTCTCATCTCCTACAGCCGGAGGGCAGAAAAATCTTTGGATTGGTCCATGTACTTAATTATAAGAGTAGGAGAACTTCAGAGAAAGTGAAAAGGTAAGTTTTCAGTTCAGCAGGTCTGCTATGCCAGAGTAAAAGCCCTGGTTAGGAAGGAGTGGAAGCTTACCAGTGGGAACAGGGACAGCTGGGTCAACACAATTGAGAACCATACAATTCCGATTCTTCTGAGTTAGCTAGGTCTGCAGAAGTATACCACTTCTACCTGGGAAAGGCTAGCATTTTTCCTTTGCTTGCAAAGAATGTGGGAGCCTTTGCCTCTGGAGTCAACAGGGCCTCTTACTCCAGGACCTATTTCCATCTCCCCTCTTGGCCACTGAACCAGTAAGTAGGATCAAGTTACAACATAGCTTAGCTGGTGAAAACATTCTTTTTATTTCAGATAAACTTGATGGTCCTTGTTCTAAGTACTACATCTGCTTGGAGAGAAGACGGGGTGGTCAGTTCTGCTAATATATACCATTAGAAACCCCTAGACTGAGTCTGTGCATGGAATGGAATCCTAAGGGTGATAGAGTGGAGGAGGGTGGGTGATACAGTGAAGGAGGGTGAGCAGAGAACCTTAAGATAATATGGATTTTAACATGCTGACACAGGTCCTAGAAAATGGTGTTTAACTCTGCTAGTACGGCTGGTCGAAGCTTGGAAAAAGTGATGGCTTATATTTTGCGAAGTAAAAATACCAGCTCAGCTATTGCAGATGGCAGATGAAGGGGGACTAAATATACTAAAGCAAATATAGCTCAAAAAACTGTGGGATTCATCAGCTAATTAATTACTTCTGTGGAAATGACCAGGAGTTACTCAGTTTGCTAAATTACGAAGGAATGCTCTAATTAAAGGAGCAAAAGCCTCAATAAGAAACTCAGAATGACTGTATTCTTTAGGAAAGGACTGATAGTAGGTATTCACAGAACTAGCTGCCAGAGGTAACTGCTTCTTGTGGAGTGGTAAATGATTTGGCTTATTGGCCAGGGTCTTGTGATACAAAAATTGGAAGAATGATGAGAAAGTAGTTTGGGGAAAGAGCATGTGGATCCACCTACAAGAGTGAAAGCAAAGTGGAAGAAATATATTTAAATCATGTTTATGCCCGTCAGAGACTTTGTCAAATAAGATGCACTAAACAACCCAGTAGGGAACATTGCTTATTTGATGTCAGCCAGACTCTGTTATCAGCCATCACAGGGCTGGTACAATGGGTCCATTAATCTTGGAGGTCATGTCTCCATAATATAGCTACTACTGATGCTGAATAGACAACTTGCTGTTAGTAGAGACCAGTGCTGAGCCCCACTATAGCACCATTTTTTATTTTAGACAAGAGCACCCACTTTGAAGCAAACTGATTACTTTGAATTTGTTCACTCTTGGAAGCAGAAGTAATCCATCTTGATTGCAATTTACACGCATTCTGTGTATTGGCTTTCCTTTATGTCTGCAGGGCCTTAGTCACCCAAATTTCCAAGGGCTTACAAAGAGTGTGATCTATCAACATGGTATCCTACATAACTTGGCATTAGACCAACATATCCAATTTACATCTAAGGAGGTGTGGTTTGTCAACATATGAGCATATATCATACATGACTGTATCTAATATCACACCACTCAGAATTACTGCCCTAACAAATATGTTGAATGGCCTTTTGATGACACATCAAATTCTCCCTCTTGGAGATGATAGTCTGTGAGAATTGAGTACTGTCCTCCAAGATGCAATGCGTATTATATGGCTCTGTGTCCTGATTGGGTAAAATACTTGGGTCTATGAGCTAAAGGGTAAGAGAAGTGGCCCAACTTTGGATTCCATAGTATTTGCAAGTTATTATACTAAATATTATGCACTGTTTCTTGAAAATTCAAATTTAATTGGAATCCTGTCTTTTTTATTTGCTAAATCTGAAAATCCGTGAAGCCTCTGTTGTCTGCAACAGCATTGCAATTCAACTTCACCCTCTGCCCAATCCTGCTTTATTAACTCTCTCATAGGCGTCATTCCCATGAGCTCTCCTAAACAACCTTCTTACTACAAATTGTCATATCAGAGTCTGTTTTCCTGAATATTTGACATTAACCTTATCTAATTTTTTTGCACTTCTGCCAACCTACTTTTGATTCACTGACTCCGTCCCCAGCAGAATGCCAATGCACAGTTACCTTATTTTGTCAATTTTATAATCCTACACCAAGAAGCAGCGTTCCTTTATCTTTCTATATTATAATCACACAGGCACTTTTATAAGCAAAGAGCAGCCCAACTTGTTCATAACCACAAATAAGGATAAGGCAGACAGCATTTAAGGAAAATACAAGCTATAAGAGCTTATATTTAATATTTATTGGTAAAGTTTCATTGTAATTCTAACCAGTGTGGACTGTACACGCTGTCACAGAATTTCAGAGCTGGAAGAAATCTCTTTGCTAGTTAATGTAAATCTCTTGTTTTGTTTATCTCGTGAAGGATTGTCTTGGCAACCTATTTTCAAGGCACTGCAAATGCTTTTATTGAAAATGAAAATATTAAATTCTGATTATATAACAAAGAAATGTATTATTTTGATCATTTAGAAAACCTTCAACTGCAAGAATCTTAAAACTTATTTGAAATAAAAAGAAAATTTTAAAAATCAAGGCAGTTTGAAACAGTGAAATAGCAAAATTCAGGCTGCTGTGTAAAGGAGGTGTTTTGAGGTGAACAACAGGCTGTATTACAGTATCCATAATCGCTGCTACATAAAGAACATTTGGACATTTACATTTATAGTTTGGATTCAATTTTTCTACTTAACTAAAGGTTAAACAATTTGCAGAGATCACCTTACCAAAATATCTCGGGCATGTTGAGAAACAGTAATAAGACACAGGTAAAAGGTTTTTATACTGTGATAAAAAGTTCATTATCTACAGCAAATATTTTGTAACATTAATGTGTTCAGTTCACTGGGCTTCCATAAAGTACTGCATCTGTCCCTCAAGTCCAATGAGGATGTGTGTGGGTCAATTTCATATAAAATAAATGCCTTGCTTTATACCTAACTTTTATAATTTACACTTTTGAATGAGTAAAGCTTAATCACTTGATAATTTATACCATACTCTTCATCATGCTCTGCTGATATTCTTAGCCACTCTTCCCAGTTACATTCCTGTTTCACTCTTCATTTTTATGCGTAGTTAAGTCTCATCTTCTGACTGTGACTTATCTTCCAAATCTTCCTTGGGTCTTCTTTATTCTCATTTCTATTAGTATCACTCAGCATGACAGTTCTTCTAGCTCATCTGAACATCATTGGAGAACTGAGGTTTTTTTCTTCATCCAGTTCCTTCGTAAAACCCACCACCTCTTTGATTCTGCCCTTATAGTGAAGGCAAAGGTAGTTTAATTTTCTGACAATTAAGTGGCAAAGTTAACTACAGGCATGTTAATTAGTATGTGTGGGTTGTTCAATAATATCTGTTTTTAGAATAATTATAGATAGACATAATACATTTTTTTTTTTGCAAGTTGAATTACCATTTCAACACAGACCGGAACTGTGTTAAGTATAGTGCGACAAGAACAAAAGTAGAATGACAAAAAATCGAAATGGAAAACATACACTTCCCGTAACCACACACACACACACACACACACACACACACACACACACACAGAGTTAATTTAGAAATATGTGTATTTCTGGCAACGTGACAGACTAGATAAAGGCAATAAATAGTAATAGATACGATATTAAAACATCTCTTTAAATTTGTAGCTGAGAATGTGCCTTAACACAATAAAGGCTATACATGACAGCCCTGCAGCTAGCACACTCAGTGGAAGAAAATTGAAAGCTATTCCCCTGAGATCCAAAACTAGACAAGAATGTTCACTCTTACCACTTGTATTGACCACAGTATTGGCAGTCCTACCTAGAGCAATTACATAAGAAAAATAAATAAATGGCAACTGAATCAGAAAGGATAAAGTTAAATTGTCTATGATTGCAAATTACATAATTTTATAAATAGAAAGCCCTAAAGACTCCACCAAAAACCTACGAGAACTAACAAACACATTTAGTTAAGTTGCAGAATGAAAATTTAAATACAAAATTAGTGTTTCTATACATGAACATCAAACTCTATACAAATGAAGAAAATAATTCCATTTGTAATAGGAAAACAATCCCATTTATAATAAAGAAAACAATACCATTTATAATATAAGAAATGATTAGGAATAAATGTAATCAAGAAGGTTAATCACCTCTACATTGAAAACTGGAAAGCACTCATGAAAGAAATTAAAGAAGATACAAATAAATTGAAAGGTATTTTATGTTTATGAATTAGAAGAATTAATATTGTTATAATGACTGTACTATTCAGAGCAATCTACAGATTTAATGCAATCCCTATCAAAATACCAATGACTTCTTCACAGAAATAGAAAAATGTCCTAAAATTTGTGTGGAACTATGAAAGACTTGAAAATGCAAAAGCAATTTTGAATAAGAATAGCAAAGTTAGAGGTACTACATTCAAAATATACTATAAAGCTATAGTAACCAAAACAGCATAGTACTATCATAAAATTAGACATGTAGACCAATGGAACAATGTAGAGAGCCCAGAAATAAACTTATACATTTATAGCCATATAATTTTTAACAAAGATGCCAAGAACACATAGTGGAGAAAAAAGTCTCTTCAATAAATAGTGCTGGGAAAACTGAACATCTACCTGCAGAAGAATGAAATTGGACCCTTATCTTACATTATATACGAACATGAACTCAAAGTAGATTAAATACTTAAGTGTAGAACCTGAAACTATAAAACTACTAAAAGAAAACATATAGGAAAATCTTCATGGCATAGGTCTAAGTGATAGGTTTTTTTTGATATGACCACAAAAACACAGGCAACAAAAGCAACGAGTGAATGAAATTACATCAAACTGAAAACTTCTGCTCGACAAAGGAAACAGACTGAAGAGAAAAGCTACAGAATGGCAGAAAATACCTGCCAACTATGTAAGGTAATGCATATATACATTAGCTAGATTTAGCCAACCTACAATTGATATATATTTCAAAACATCAGGCTATACATGATAAATACATACAATTATATCAGTCTACTTAAATAAATAAATAAAATTGAAAAAATTAAAAGTACAAAAATATAAATACATGTAAGTTGGTAGAAAAAGTAAATTTATAGCTGAACTATAAAGAGGACCAAAAAGGTCAAAAACCACAAAAAAGTACAAACTTGAAAAATTTACTAATTGCTGATGTCAACATCTTCCCAAAGAGGATCTGCCTACAGTCCTGAGCCTTTGGCTTTTAATAGGCCCTGTGAGAGGTAGAGTTGGCAATGCCCAGATCCTGCACAATATGGGAAGTCAGGAAAAATTGCTTACATAAAGCTGAGAGTCTGAAAGATAACAAATTTGGAGAAGAGATGAACTAGAAAAACACTCTCCTGCCCAGAGTGACACAGTATAGAAACTTCCCTGTAATAGCCTTTGATCTGCATAGAAATGGAAAAAATCTACTACAGAAGTTCTCTGTGAGAAACTGGCATACACATATATTTTGTGCAGAATTTACGTTATCTAGGCAAACCCAAAATAAATTTAAAGTGATTCATGTTAGTTGTACCCCAGGCACTTGGTAGAAGTAAATAAATAGTCTCTGCAGAAGCACACCTTAAATGTGTCTCAAAGGATTTCTTTAAATATGTATCCAAAAATCATGAGTTCATTTTAATTTGCACTGCTAGCCATAACGAAGTAATCAGTATTGAATCTACCCTTCCACACTAAACAATTATAAAGCTGGCACTTACTGTCAAGATTTTTATAGTCTATCGAGTATATGAATTAACTAGGTCTCTTTGCATAATGAATTCCAAACAAGATACATTCTTATTTAGATGTGATTTATGTCACATTAGCAGTATTATGCAGTAAAAAATTAATAGAAATAGTGAAATAATAGGATATTTAAGCAATTATTTGAGATCATATTTAGTATCTGTATCCCATTAGATTATGATATCCATACATATATATGAGGGATTTTCTTCATCATTACATCTTCAGAACCTAGCATGTGGAAAGGTATTCAATAATATTTGTCAAATGAATAAATGAACATAATAGGTATATTTGTCAGCAGAAATTTGACTGGGGTGTGGTAGCATAGTCTCTAAACCTCACTGACTTAAAAGAAAACTATGTTTTTATGATGAGTCCACTGATGGTTTGTGTAACTCTTTAAGGACAGTTTTCTTTCATGTACTAATTCAGGAATCCAGGTTGTTTAGATATTACAGATCTGTCAACTCAAATTTGAAATCTTCCCCCTGATTAATATAGCAGGGGACATAAAAAACAGACCCGGGTGAGGGCTTTTTATTGTCATAGCCCAGAAGAAACACATGTTACTTCATATTATATTTAATGAATCAGAACTAGTCACATGATTATTTTTAATTGCAAGGAGGTCTGAGAAATATAGGAATCGAAATTTAGTAGCTAGTTAGCATGATTGTTTCTTTCTCCCTATTTATTCATTAAAAGTTAATAAAATGAACAAACGAATGAATGAATGAAGCTAGACTAATTGAAACATATGTTCAAAACTTAGCCTAGTCTCTGGCAACTAACGCCTACTACCTCCAGCTCTTCTATTTAATTAGTGTAAGTAATTGGCTGTTTCCTCTTAAGGCTGGTTTCTAGGTAATGCAGTGTTACATTTTTCTAGGTTCTAAAGTTTTAATTCCTCTTCATTTTACAAGTACATAATTATACTGACATCTTTCATCAATACGCAAGTGTCTTTAAAGACTTGCTCGGCATGAATCATCTGCTTTAATGATGCTCACTTTTATCCTTGTTCATTCAAAGTCCATTATGATATATAGTAACATAGGAGCCAAACAGCATATAGGTTCTTTGATGACCACATTTATAAGAGAAAGTCTACTCTATAATTTCATTCTTCATCTTTCAGAACAGTTTAAAAGGACACTTTTAAACTTCACTTTTTAAAGTCCTTAAATATAAACCGATTCACTTTCTTAGACAGAAATGCCTGAAACATGTATCACTTTAATAATTATATTTTTAACAAAATCAAGCATGTTTTATAAGAAACAAAAGAAATATAGAAAAGGGAAGAGAGCAGGTAAAATTGTGTGTGTAAAATTTAAAAAATGCTAACTGGGCTGCTAGAACCAAAGTTAAGTCAGACCTTTACATATTAATGAAAAGAAAATCAAAACTTTTTTGCTATTATACTCAGCATGTTAGGAAAGATATATCCAGTATTGTGTTTCCAACTCTGGGGTCCCTGAATGTTTGTAATGTCTTAAAGGTAATAATGGTTATATTCGGTATTTTTAAAAAAAATGATGAATATTACTACTGTTTCCCAAAGTTATACAAGCTAAATAAATAAAATTACTTGCTTTGGGATATATTTAGTCAGTGTAATACTGTTAGTCATTTTATGCTGAGGCAAACAGAGCAGTGGATGAACCATAATGACTAGATTTCAAATCCTGGTTCAGTTACTTATTGAATTATATCTAGGGTACTTGAGCAAATTAATTTTTCATATTTCCAATTTTCTCATCTATAAAATGAAAGTCCTAACAACCATGCACCACAGTTTTGGGGATTAATGAGATAACTGAAAAAAGTAATATAGCTTTTTCAAAACTAAAAGTGTATTGTGAAACTGTGGAGAATACAAGAAGCCAGAACATCAAATATTCCATAGACCTATGGTCTCGCAGAAAAGACCCTTTAAGAGAAAACAATAATAAAAGCATGAGAAATTTTGCCTTCTTTGTTGAGGTTTTCAAATGTCATTGGGCATATAATATACAAGTAAATATTATGTTAACCTTGAAAAGAATTACTTGTAGGGGTAGCATGACACACAGTGGGTGCTCAGTAGTCATTTTTTTTTTTTCCTGAACAATTTGCTTAATGGTTGGTTTTATGATTTACGGTGCTGTACTTAATAGATGTATTTTATTTAATTATATATGTAAGAGGTGAGTAATATAGCTCAGTTCATATACAAATAAACTGACTGTCAGTGGAACTCCCTTTGTTTCACCCCTACTCCCTGCCCTCCAGATGCCTAAGGAGGACATGGTGAAGAGCATGGTGCTTGTAGAGGAAAGAATCTTTATTTAATGGATCTATGACAAAGGTCAGAAAAAAGAACTTCAAAGGTAGATATACTGTATCCTAGACCTGCCATAAGAAAGTTCCATGAAGTGTATAACTTAGAAAAACAGAAATTTTCAGTTTTTCAAGAAATCTCAATATTACTTTCCATAGAGGTTATGCTAATTTACATTCCTGCCTACAGTGTGTAAGCATTCTCATTTCTCCACATCTTTACCAAAATATGTTTTGTTTTGTTTCATTTTTTTACCCTTTAGTAATAGCCATTCTGACTGGTGTAAGATGGTATCTCATTGTGGTTTTAATTTGCATTTCTCTGATATTAATAATTAGTGATGGTGAGCATTTTTTTCATATGTTGGCCACTAGTATGTCATCTTTTGAAAAATGTCTGTTCATATTGCATACATACTTTTTAACTGGGTTATTTTTTTTTCTTGTTGAGGTTGAGTTCCTTATAGATTCTAGATATTAGGCCTATGTTGGATCCATAGTTTGCAAATATTTTCTCCCATTCTGTATGTTGTTTGTTTACCCTATTGATTATTTCTTTTTCTGTGCAGAAGCTTTTTGGTTTATTTAAGTCCCATTTGTCTAGATTTTGTTGTGTTGTGTTTGCTTTTGAAGAATTAGTTACAAATTTCTTTTGGCCTGGGCCATTGTCTAGAAGAGGTTTTCCTAAGTTTTTCTTCTAAGACTTTTATAGTTTCAGGTCTTCGTGTTTTAAATTCATTTTGAGTTAATTTTTGTATATAGTAAGAGATATGGGTCTATTTTCACTCTTCTGCTTATGGCTATCCAATTTTTCCAACACCATCTGTTAAGTAAAATGTCTTTTCAAACCCAGTATACATTTTTGTTGACTTTGTTAAAAATCAGTTGGTAGTAGGTATGTGACTTTATTTCTGGGTCCTTTTTTGTGTTCCATTGATCTATGTGTCTATTTTTACACCAGTGCCATACTATTTTGAGTACTATAGCCTCATAATATAACCTGAGGTCAGGTCATGTGATGCTTCCAGTTTTGTTCTTTTTGCTTAGGGTCACTCTGATTATTCAGGCTCTTTTTTTTTTTTTGGCTCCAGAAGAATTCTAAGATTGTTTTTAATCTAATCATGTGAAAAATGATGTTGGAAATTTCTTAAGAATTTTACTAAATCTGTGAATTGCTCTGGAAAATAAAATCATGTTTGTGTCAGTTTTTCTAATCCACGAGCATGGAATGCTTATTCATCTGTTTGTGTCATCTACAATTTTTTTCATCAGTAAAAGTAAATAATTATATTTAAAAGACACCTGCATTTATATGTTTATCACAGGACCATTCACAGTAGCAAAGTCATGCAATCAACTGAAGTGTCCATCAATGATGATTGGATAAAGAAAATATATAGTGATATGTACATATCTGTATAAATGACTACTATTCATCCATAAAAAAGAATAAAATCATGTCTTTCACAGAAACCTGAAGGGACCTGGTGACCATTATCTTAAGTAAAACAATAAAATAACTCAGAAAGCCAATTCTATATGTTCTCACTTATAACTTGTAGCTAAACAATGGTTACACATGAACATGCAGGGTAGAATAATAGATATTGAGAACTCCAATGTCTATTAGAGTATATATGTGTGTGGGGGGGGATGAGGGTTGAAAATTGTCTTTAGAGTACAAAGTTTACTATTCAGATAATGAGCACATTTAAAGCCTGAAATTCCCATTACCTAATATATCCATGTAACATAACTTTACTTGTACCCCAAAATCTATAAATATTTAAAAATAAATTAAATAAAGCATACTTTTAAATGCAGAAATGTATTATCTTGCAATTCTGAAGGCCAGAAGTCCAAAATCAAGTTGTTTACAGTATTACGCTCTCCTTGAAGGCACTAGGAAAGTATCATTTTTAGGCTTTTCTCATAGCCCCTGGTGACTACAGGCATTCATGTCTTGTAGAAGACCTTCTTTTCCCTGTGGGTCTTCATATTTTCCTTTCTCTCTGTCTGTTCTTCACAGGACATATAAAAAAAAATTGAGCACACCAGTTCTATTAAAAGCCCACTCTATTCCAGTATGATGTCATATTCACCTAACTAATTACATCTAACAACAATTCTATTTCTATACAAAGATACATTCTGAGGTCCTGGGGGTTAGGGTTTCAACATATGAATTTTGGGGCCACATGACTCAACTCTCTGTGTCTATAGTTAGGGGGTTAAATATTACAGGCAATAATTTAGAGCTCAAAGCATCTTTACCAATCATATACGACAGCTCTCTTACTTTCCCCATTAGGCCAATGAGATGAGGAAACTTGCTTAAAGTCATTTTGTTAATCACAAAATCTGATCAAAATTAAGCCACCCTTAATCCAGAGTCTTTTCTATCACAGTATATTAAACTAAACTTTGGCTCTTCAGAATGTACATGTGTACGTGTAAGTTTTGGATAGGGAGACCATTAGGGAATTCTAGTCAGGTTATTGTTCTTTAGTGAATTCTAGTAAGATTATTGTTTGTTAGAGAATTCTAGTAGGGTTACTGTTCATTAGGGAGTTCTATTAAGGTTATTGTTCAGCAGAAAGCAAGAAACTCAATACTAATAACCATAATAGGTCATGAAGGAGAGGGGCTGAAATAAGTAAAACTTGCCATTTTCTGCCTTTACCATACCTAGCATCCTTCATACCATGGGGTATGATGAGGAAGACTAGTTAATTATGGGGCTGAGAAGAAATAAACGGATAACGATATATAGCCAAAGGAATTGCTTTTCGTGTAGAATCAAATATACTTTTGTATTGTCTTCTATTTAGAGATCAGAAGCTTTAGGACTCCTTTTAATGATAATTGCAGCTTAAGTTTAAATCCATCATCCCATTCAAGAACATGTTTTATAAATGTACTTATTCTTCTACTGATTAAATTACTTAATTTTTCTACTGAAAATATCAAAGTTTTTTTTTTAACCCTAATATTACCATTATCATTGTGTTTTATTGTAAGTATTTGTAAAGAGATACCTTAAACCTCATTCTTCTCATCTAGGGCATATGGCAGTGAAAAGAATACATCTAGGGTGGGGATGTTTAAATAAGTAAATTGTCCCACTGACATAGGAAACATTCTTCTTTAATCTAACATTACTGTTATATTTATTACTTTCTATCAAGATATCCTTGAATAATTGGGCTTTCAGGCCAGGTGTGACACTTGACTAATAGAATATGGCAATCCTTCTTTTATCTGTGAAATGGGCTCACTTGTCATATTTATTTACATTTGTCATTTCTTTCTTGAGTATATTGTGTGATGGTGTGATTTGGAGTAGGGATGATACCATTACTCAGGTACTAAGTATAGCGTCCAGTAAGTAGTTTTTCAGTCTGTGTTCCCCTCTTTCCTTTCCTCCCTCTACTAGTCCTCAGTATCTATTGTTCCCATTTTTATGTCCATATGCACTTAATGTATAGCTCCCATTTATAAGTTATAACATGTGGTATTTGATTTTCTGTTGCTCTGTTAATTTGCTTAGGATAATGACCTCCAGCTGTGTCTATGCAGCTGCAAAAGACATTGTTTCATTCCTCTTTATGGCTGTGTAGTATTCTATTTTATATATGTACCACATTTTCTTTATTCATTTCACTACTGATAAACACCTAGATTGATTCCATGTCTTTGCTATTGTTAACAGTGCTATAATGAACATATGAATGCATGTGTGTTTTTGGTAGAACAATGTATTTTTCTTTGGATATATACCCAGTAATGGGATTGTTGGGTCAAGTGAGTTCTTTTTTATGTTTTTTAGGAAATCTCCAAACTGCTATCCATAGTAGCTAAACTAATTTACATCCCTACCAAGAGTGTTAAGTATTTTTTTTTTTTTGTCTGCTGTCTCACTAGCATGTTTTTTTTTTTTTTTTCCCACTTTTTAATAATTACCATTCTGACTTGTGTGAAATGGTGTCTCATTGCGGTTTTGACTTGCATTTCTCTGACAATTCGTTATGATGAGCATTATTTCATATGTTTGTTGGCCACTTATATGTCTTTTTTTGAGAAGTGTCTGTTTGTGTCATATGCCCATTTTTTAAATTGGGTTATTTGGTTTTTTTCTTATTGATTTGTTTAAGTTCCCTGTAGATTCTGGTTATTAGACCTTTGTTAGATGCATAGCTTGCAGATATTTTCTCCATTACGTAAATTGTCTTTTATTCTGCTGATACTTTCTTTTGCTATGCAGAAGCTCTTTAGTTCAATTAAGCCACACTTGTCAATTTTTGTTGCAATTGCTTTTGAGGACTTAGCCATAAATCATAAATTCTATGCCAAAACCAGCATTGAGAAGGATTATTTCTAGGTTTTCATCCAGAAATTTTATAATTTGAGGTCTTACATTTAAATTATTAGTCTATTTTGAGTTAATATTTGTATATGTTGAAAAGTAGGGGTCCGTTTTTATTCTTCTGCATATGGCAAACCAGTTATTCAGCATCATTTATTAAATTGCTTGTTTTTGTCAAATTTTAAATATATTAGATGGTTGTAGGTGAGCAAATTTATTTCTGGGTTTCCTATTCTGTTCCATTGATATATTTGTGTGTGTGTGTGTTTTTTGTATGAGTACCATGCTGTTTTGGCTACTGTAGCCTTATACTATAGTTTGAAGTTGGGTAATGTGGTGCCTCCAACTCTGTTATTTTTTCATAGGATTGCTTTGACTATTCAGTTTCTTTTTGGGTTCCATACAAATTTTAGATTTCTTTTTCTATTTTGTCGAAAACATGACATTGGTAATTTGATAGAAATAGTGTTGAATTTGTAAAGTGCTTTAGGTAGTACAACCATTTTAATAATATTGATTTTTCCAGGTCTTGATTATGGAATATTTTTGCTTTTTTTTGCATCATCTCTGATTTCCTTCAGCAGTGTTTTATAGTTCTTCTTGAAGAGATTTTTCACCTCCTTGGTTAGATGTATTTCTAGATATTTCGTTTGTGTGTGTGTGGCTATCATAAATAGGATTGCATTCTTGATTTGGCTCTCAGCTAGAATATTATTGGTGTATAGAAATGTTACTTATTTATATACATTGATTTTATATCCTGAAATTTTACTGAAGTCAAATTTCAATGACTTTTCTTTTGACAGAATATTTAGGGTTTTTCTTGGTTTAGGACAATATAGCCAGCAAAAAGAGACAGTTTGACTTCTTCTTTTCCTATTTGGGCGACTTTTATTTCTTTCTCTTGCCTGATTGCTCTGGCTAGATCTTCCAGCACTATGCTGAATGTGAGAGGTGAGAGTGAGCATCCTTCTCTTGTTCCAGTTCTCAAGAGGAATGCTTCTAGCCTTTGACCATTCAGCATGACGTCGGCTATGGGTTTGTCTTAGATTTCTCTTACTATTTTGAAGTATGTTCCCTTGATGCCTAGTCTGTTGAAATTTTTAATTAGGAAGGGATGTTGAATTTTATTGAAAGCTTTTTCTGCATATGTTGAGATGATCATATGGTTATTGTCTGTGATTTTGTCTATGTGGTAAATTACATTTATTGATTTGCTTATGTTGAGCAAGCCTTACATGCTAGGAATAAAGCCTACTTGATATGATGAATTAACTTTTTAATGTGCTGCTGGATTCTGTTTGCTAGTATTTTTCAGGATTTTTGTGTCTATGGTCAGCAAGAATATTTCCCTGAAGTTTTCACTTTTCATTGTGCCTCTGCCAGTTTTTTGTATAAGAATTATTCTGGCTTCACATAATGCGTTAAGGAGGATCCCCACTTCCTCTATTATTTGTGGAACTGGTACCAGCAAAATTGGTATCAGTTTTTTTTTTTTTGTACATCTAGTAAAATTCAGCTGTGAATTCATATGATTCTGGGATTTTTTTAGTTGGCAGGTATTTTATTTCTGATTCAATTTTGGAACTTCTTATTGGTCTCTTTGAAATTTCACTTTTTTCCTGGTTCAATCTTGGGAGCTTGTGTTTTGCCAGGAATTTATCAATTTCCTTAGATTTTCTAATTTGTGTATATATAGCCATTCATACTAATCTCAAAGGATCTTTTGGTATGTCTTTGAGATATCTTATAATATCATCTTTGTCATTTTCAATTGCACTTATTTAAATCTTCATTTTTTTCTTTGTTATTCTAGCTAGTAGTCTATCCATCTTGCTTATTCTTTTGCAGAACCAGCTCTTTGTTTTATTGATTTATTTAATGGATTTTTACATTCCAATTTTATTCAGTTTTTCTCTGATTTTAGTTCTTTTCTCTTGTTAGTTTTGAGGTTAGTTTACTTTTTTTTTTTTCAATTCCTCTAGGTATAATGTTAGGTTGTTAATTTGAGATCTTTCTAACTTCTGGATATGAGTATTTAGTGCTATAAACCTTCCTCTTAACACTACATAAGTGCATTGCAAAGATATTGGTAAGTTGTATCTCTATTTTCATTAACTTTACTTTTTAAAATTTCCGTCTTAATTCCATTGTTAGCCCCAGAGTTAGTCATGAACTAGTTGTTCAATTTCCATGTTTTTGTTTAGTGTTGAAAGATTTTCTTGATATTTATTTCTATTTTTATTGCACTGTGATCAAAGTGTGCATTTGGTATGATTTTTAAAAAAATTTATTCAGACTTGCTTTATGACCAAGCATGTGGCTGATCTTAGAACACGTTCCATGTGTGGATGAGAAGAATGTATACTCTGTGGTTGTTGGGTGGAGCATTCTGTAGATGGCTATCAGGTCCAATTGGTTGAGTTCTAATGTAAGATCGGAATTTCTTTGTTAATTTTCTGCCTTGATGATCTAACACTGTCAGTGGGGTGTTGAAATCCTCTATTATTTTGTGGCTATTTAAATCTTTTTGTAGGTCAAGAAAAACTTGTTTTATGAATCTGAGTGATCCAATGTTTGATGTTTATATATTTTAAATAGTTAAGTATTTTTGTTCAATTGACCCCTTTAAAATTATAAAATGTCTTTCTTTGTCTTTCCTGATTGTTATGGGTTTTAAAGTCTGTTTTATCTGATATAAGAATAGTGACTCCTGCTCATTTTTGTTTTCTATTTGCATGGTAGATCTTTGTCAATCCCTTTACTTTGAGCCTGTAGGTGTTCTTACACAGGAGATGGGTTTCTTGAAGTCAGAAGAAAGTGTGGTGTTGCCTTTTTATGCAGCTTGCCACTTCATGCCTTTTATGTGGGGGCATTTAGGCCGTGTATCCTCAGATTTATTATTAAAATGTAAGATTTTAATTATGTTGTCATGTTATTAGCTGATTGTTTTGTAGAACTGATTGTATAGTTTCTTTATATTTTCTGTGGGTTATGTGCTTACATGCTTTTTATGGTAGCAGGTATCAATCTTCATTTTAATCCTTAGCATTCCTTTCAGGCCCTTTTGTAAGGCTGATCTGGTTTTAACAAATTTCCTTAGTGTTTTCTTGTCTGAGAAGGATTTAATATCCATCACTTACAAAGCTTAATTGAGTGGATTATGAAATTCTTGGTTGGAATTTCTTTTCTTGAGCATACTGGTAATAGTCCCACATTCCCCTCTGACTTGTAAGGTTTCTGATGAGAGATCTGCTGCTAGCCTGATGGAAGTTCCTTTCTAAGTCATCTAATCTTTCTCTCTAGCTGCCTTTAAGACTTTTTCTTTCATGATGACCTTGGTCAGCCTCATGACTATGTGCCTTGAGGGTAGTCATTTTTTAATAGTATTTCATAGAAATTATCTACATTTCTTGAATTTACATGTCAACTTCTATAGTGATATTGGGGACATATCACATTTCATGGGCTATGTCCTCAAATATGTTTTCCAAGTTGCCTACTGTCTCATTCTCTCTCAGGAATGCCAGTGAGTCATAGATTTTGTCTCTTTACCTAATCACATATTCTCAGGGGTTTTATCTGTTTTTAAAAATGCCATTTTCTTTATTTTTGTCTGACTGAATTTGTCTGCATAACCAGTCTATGAGCTCCGAGATTATTTTTCTTCAGCTTCATCTATTCTGTGGTTAGTGCTTCCTGTGTTACGAAATTCTTGTAGTAAAGTTTTCAATTCCAGAAGTTCAGCTTGGTTCTCTCTTAAAATAGCTAATTTACTTTTCAGCTTGGATCATTTTTCTGAACTTCTTAGATTTCTTGGATTGGGTTTTGATATTTTCCTGAAACTTGATGAGCTCTCTTGCTCTCTAGGTTCTAAATTCTTTGTCATTTTGGTAATTTTAGTCTGGTTAAGAACAATTTCTTAGGGGCTAGTGTGCTTGTCTGGAGGTAAGGGAACTCTCTGGCTTCTTGAATTGACAGAGTCCTTGCACAGATTCTTTCTCACTTGAGAGAGCTGATGTTTCTTTAGTTGTGTGTGTGTGTCTATGCGTGTATATATGTGTGTGTATGTATATATGTGTGTGTATATATGTGTGTGTGTGTATGTGTGTGTATATGTGTGTTTATGTGTGTATGTGTGTGTATATGTGTGTGTGGGTATATATGTGTATGTGTGTGTGTATATATGTGTGTGTGTATATATATGTATGTGCGTATGTGTGTGTGTGTGTGTGTGGTGTGATAGGGTCTCACCCATGTCACACCACATGTCACCGAGCCTTGAGTACAGTGGCATGATCATGGTTCACTTCAGCCTTGACTTCCTAGGCTCAAGTGATCCTCCCACCTCTGCCTACAAAGCAACTGGGACTTCAGGCATATGGGACTCCACCTAATTTTTTTTTCTTTTGGAAAGACAAGGTTTTGCCATGCTGGCCATGCCAATCTCAAACTCCTGGGCTCAAGCAATCTATACTCTTCAGCTTACCAAATTTCTGGGGTTACAGGCATAAGCCACCATACCTGGCTTGGGGCACATATTCAGTAGAGTCGGTTTGTCTAGTTTCTGGGTGCTTTTAGAGTCCAAGGCTCTGTACAGGATCTTTATTTGTGGCTGGTTTCTTGCCTTAGGGCTCATGGTACTTCATATTGGCAAAATATCTTTGGTGTTATAATTGGGGCTGCAATCCAGTAGATGAAACTGAAAAGTGATTGACTGCAGATAGGCTCGTATGCACATGGCTGTTGTATTTAGTACACTGAGAATAGTACTAAAATACAAATAATAGTACTAAAATACAACAGTAAAGAAGAGTACTAAAATGCTCTTTGGTGGTGGGAGTGGGGAGCAGGGAAGTTGGGAGAGATGAATCCCTCACTAGATCTTACCCTGGGCCTTGGAGGAACCGCCTGTGATCACTGGTGCCATACCTGCATTTCATTTTTTATGTGTTTTGGATCATGAGGCTCCCTTGAGCAGAGATCATGGCTGGCATGTAGGTCACACTGTTCCTGGGCTAGCCCTTCAGAGGGAGGCATGCCCTGTTGCTGTGCTGGCTGACAAACTCAGACATCTTACTGTTGTTTCTGAACAACATTGTTCAGAAAGCTGGGCTCTTCCCCCAGTCAGATACCAACAAACTAGATAGTCTTGCCTGGCAAGAGGTTAGGGTTGGGGAGTGTCACATGATCTGGCATCCAGACAGTTCTCTGGGGAATGCAAAGCTGTGCCCACTGACAGAGTTTAGGCAGGAATGGAGTCACTGTCTTAGAAACCCACGCCAGTGACTCTAGAAGAAATAGCAATCTAAAATATCTATTCACTAGAAAACAGAACTGAGAATGTAAAGTAAAACCTGCAAAATTCTCACAAATTTACTCTGTCCCCTTCTACTGGCCTCAGCAACTACTACTTACACTGCCGAAGGAAGCTGGTATCCAGGCAGGAACAAGGACCAGACTAGCAAGAATTCTGAACACGTTAAATCCTCAGTATGCTTATATTTTTAAAATTCCAAAAAAAACCTCTAAACAATAAATTATCTTGAAATTAGACACAAATAAGTAATAAATGCATAGAAGTAAATAATAAATATACAGTTTGAGATGTTGATTACTTTTGGGAAGATTACACAGGAAAGTCAAAAGAATTAAATAGAGTAAGGGTACTTGAAGGGGACTCACTTTAGAATTATATTCTAGTCATTGGTTTGGATTGTTGGTTCATTGAATTTTCACTATATTATTAAACAAATGAATAATTTAAATAAGTAAATGGATGCAGTAAATCAAAAGGACCATAAAAAACAAAAAGATAATAAAATGTGTCACAAAACAAGGCTTATGATTAATCCAATTCTATATAGCTAGGTTCAATGGAGAAAAGACTGTTCAGCTACAAACGATGTGTATGACAGTCATTTAAAACATGGAGTGAACACGGAAGAGATCTAAATGTGCAACAATAGAAGTTTGTTTAAATAAATTGGAATGCAACAGTTAGGGTCACAGGAGGGCACCGATGGCACTTTCAAAGGGGTATTGAGGAGACTATTTTTTAAAATGTTGCAATGTTAAAGGAAAATTACTTGAATGGTAAAGTCCCTTTAAGTTAGCAATAGTGGGGAAACTGGAATTCTTTGCTATCCAAGTTCAAAAATAATACACAGCTTAGTTATTTTACTTCTCATTGATGTTCTGTTTAAACTCCGAGATTATCTTGACTATAAAGCTTTAACCTTTAGGGGCTCCCAAAACAATTTTTCAAGATTTGAGTCAGTAGAAGCTCTGTCTTCAATAGATCTTTGCCAGTTTTCATTGATGGTTATTTTTGGACATACCAAGAGAGACCTTAGAGAATTTCTTGGTTCCAGATAGAGTTCTCACTTGCTCCCACTGTGTGGCAGAAAACCCATTTCCCTTGGTAAACTTCTTCTCTGCCTACTGGCTTATAGCCTGAGGACCCCTATATGGCCAGGAAGCAATCTTGGTTACCCACTTGTGAAAACAATGACTCTGTTCTCTGACAAGTAGGTTTCACTGAGACTGAAGTCACAAAGAGGGAAAATAATATTTCCCTCAGTGAACTATTTGGCACAATCTTGCAAACATTCATTCTTTTCATACTATTGTTCTTCAGCATAAGACTGGCTAGGACAGAGCTCTAAATTAGGTCTGTAAACCACGTTCGTTCTGATCTAGATACTCAGCGGTATCTTCTCTGTGATGACAGGAGATAAGCAAATTCTTCAAAGCTTTCATAGATGCTTTCTGATTTTCCACTTGCATTCTCAGTTGGGAATTAAGTGATTTCGTTTTCTCTCTCTTTCTCTCTTTATTTTCTTCTTTTCTTTTTTCCTTTCCTCCCTTCCTCTCGCCCTCCCTTCATTTTTCCTGTCTCTTTCTGTTTTTACTGCATATAATCTCTAGGGCCATCAGAAGCTACTAGATGACCCTACACACTTTATAATTACTGTTATTACTATAGCAGTTAAGTGCCATAGCCACTTGATCTCCCAACACCTTGACCTTCACCCGTAATTTATCCCATGTCACTAGCAATACTAACTGGTAATTATAGTGCAATTTGGTGCAATAGATTACTAATATTCCTTTCTTTTCCTCCAAGAAGGTAGATATTTTCAGAGTTTGCCTTCTGTTTTCCAGAGTGGGTTCTGGTAACATTTATTGCATCCATAAGGTTTCTAGTAAGAAAAAAAATATATACAAGAGGAATTTTTGGAGCATATGTTAATAAAGGAATAATTTAACTGTTAAGGTGACCACGAGAGTGATTTCTCATTTCAAAAAGAAATTCCTCTTTTTCATTACAAAATGAGAAATCACCCTCAGGCTAGCAAAAAGTAGAGAACCATTACCACTCCCAGCCTTCAATGCCAAGATGTAGTTACTGGAACTCAGAGAGAGTGGCTGTGGCACAGGGAGAAATCCAAACAATGCAATTTCTGACTTTAGTTTGAGGGACTTAGCCAATACTGAGACATGGTGGAGAGGGAGAGCAAGATCAGATCTCACTCTTTGTGAGCACTTTGACCTCCTGCTGGGGTCTCCAATTGACGGACTCAATTGGAAACTAGAAGACAAGATCCTAGTGGATGCAGTCCATGTGGATCTGATTCTAGGGACAAGAGTGAAGCGGAGAATGATTACATATCCTCTGAAGGAGCGACTAAAAGAAAATCCATTACACAACTGAACACAGTATTCAATCACTAGGAATGATGCTGAGGAAAAAATATTCATAAATATGACACAATGTATATATCATATTTATAATTTTTATGAGTGGGTTATAGTTATAAATTCACATTTCATAATTAAGATGAATATAGATAGACTAGAGAGACCTGGAGAACAAATGATAATATTGGAATGGGAAGACAAATGATTTTAAAGACAGCATCTCCAAACGAGAAAAAATGAAAAGATAATCTGACAGACTATCTGTGTTTGGATGCACTGAACAGTGATTTTTATTCTATATAGGGAGATCTGAGATGAATTAGAGAAAGGAAGCTTAAAAAACACAAAAGGAAAATAAATATATTTCTGACTGCACTTCATTTCTTGATACTGTAAGCTGTTCACTCAGAGCATTACACACTCACTCATAAGCAAATGCACACACACACGGAGCAAGAGAGAGAGAGAGAGAGAGAGAGAGAGAGAGAGATAAATAAAATTACTTTTAGAATAGACAGAGAGTGAAATGGGAAAAGTTCCCTTATGCCCCTCGCAGGGCACGTGACGAGGGTGTGGCTCGCTTCGTTGGTGCCACACTGCTCAAAACTCCTAGATGAGCAGACAGATGGGCAGGTCTCTGGGCTCTGACCCCATGACAGTGTCTAGGGGTGAATGTTTACAGCTCCTAAGGCCCCAGTGGGCCTGTGTTACCATGTGCTCTTTTGGTCTAGCCATCCACAGGTGGCTAAACACAGCACAGTTAGATCCCCTGCCTTATCACAAGGACAGAGGGCTTTCTGTACCTTGTGGTTTCTTGCCTAGGTATAACAGAAGAATTGGGTAACGGGTGGGTGTGGAGATTGAGTGTAAAGTTTTATTGAGTGGAAGTAGCTCTCAGCAGATGGGGGGCTGGAAGGGAATTGAAGTGGGAAGGTGGTTTTCCCCTGGAGCTGGGCCACTCAGCAGCCTTGGCTTTCCTCTGACTGCCCCGGCCAAACTCCACTTCATTCCAATTGGTGATGGCCTGCCAGCCTGCTGGCATCTGTCAGTGTGCTCTTACATGAGTGCATTCTCCTTGATGTCCAGCTGCTTGTGTCTTTTTCTACCAGTGTGTTCCTCTTAACATCCAGCCTCTTATGTCTCTGCCCCCTAGGGTCTCCATTGTTTTTATTTTTTATCAGTTGACTTTAATTTCTGGGATACATGTGTAGAGCGTGCAGGTTTGTTACATAGGAATACACCTGCCATGGTAGTTGGCTGGACCCATTAACCCGTCATCTATATTAGGTATTTCTCCTAATGCTGTCCCTTCCCTGTCCACCCACCCCACTACAGGCCCCAGTGTATGTTGTTCCCCTACCTGTGTCCCTGGGTTCTCATTGTTCAACTCCAGCTTATGAGTGAGAACATGCAGTGTTTGGTTTTCTGTTCCTGTGTTACTTTTCTGAGAATGACGGTTTCCAGCTTCATCCATGTCCATGCAAAGGACATGAACTCATTCTTTCTTATGTCTGCCTAGTATTTCATGGTATATGTGTGTCACATTTTCTTTATCCAGTCTATCACTGATGGGCATTTGGGTTGGTTCCAAGTCTTTGCTATGGTGAATAATGCTGCAATAAACATATATGTGCATGTGTCTGTGTAGTAGAATGATTTATAATCCTTTGAGTATATACCTAGTAGTGGGATTGCCAGATCAAATGGTATTTCTGGTTCTGGATCCTTGAGGAATCACCACACTGTCTTCCACAATGGTTGCACTAATTTACACTCCCACCAACAGTGTAAAAGTGTTCCTATTTCTCCACATCCTCTCCAGCATCTGCTGTTTGCTGACTTTAAAGATCACCGTTCTAACTGGTTTGAGTTCGTATCTTCTTGTGGTTTTGATTTGCATTTCTCTAATGACCAGTTTGATAGTCATTCAAAGGCTCTCTAATGATGACCTTTTTTTCATATATTTGTTGGCTGCATAAATGTGTTCTTTTCAGAAGTGTCTGTTTATATTATTTGCCCACTTTTTGATGGGGTTGTTCATTTTTTTCTTGTAAACTTGTTTAAGTTTCTTGTAGATTTTGGATATTAGCCCTTTGTCAGATAGATAAATTGCAAAAATGTTATCTCCTTCTGTAGTTTGCCTGTTCACTCTGATGAGAGTTTCTTTTGCTATAGAGTGGTCTCAGGGTTTCTATAGACACAGAATGGGGGCATGGCGGGTCAGGGTGGTCTTGGAAAATGCAACATCTGGGCATGAAGGCAGGAGTACCTGTCCTTATCTAGGTCCATGGGTACAGGCCTGGAGGTGGAGCCCTTGCCAGGGACCAATTCTTCTCTACTCAGCACTTCCATGTCCCTCTCCAGTATCAAGAGGAAAAGAAGATTGTTAAAAATTCTCCTAAAAAACTTGATTTACTCTTCAGGTTAGAGATTAAGTATATGAGGAAAGATCTCCATCATGGATTAAGTAAAGAGAAGTTTCTATGGAATTGGGGAGAGTAAGTCCTAAATTTAACTAAAATTTTGCATGCCATCTTATCAGGCTCCTTTAAGTATATAAGAATTTTGTGTGATATACCAGGTAAACAGATTGGTCGTTTGCATAAGCCTGAGTTTTTCCATAATAAGTGAGTTTTAACTCCAGATAAAGAACAAAATGCACACACAAAAACAAAAAGTTTAATGTTCATCTTTAGGTGCAAGGAAAAAGGGACACATTTGGAAGACTGCATTTCACTCTGTAAGTCCCACCTGGAGATTTCTGGATGATAAAGGAGAAAGTGGTGGTGGGAGCTAGTGAAAGAAAGGCAATCAGACAAAGATCTAGTCTACTGCAACAACAGAAGGGGAAAACACAGAGAGGTCTAGAGAGACATCTCCTTTTCTTCCCTAACACATTTTATATTTACTAATGTTTGTTGGGAGTTACTTGAATATTTCAAGTTACATTTTATTTCCTGAAGCCCTTTAGTGACATAGTTTTTCTTTTTGCTTCTAAAGCTTGATAATTCTTAGATGAAGAAGCTGCTCTCATTCCCCAGTATTTATTTCATATTTTTAACTAGTTTATACAAAATATGTGGTCTTATTTACTTTCCTAGCGCTGTTTGCACCTCCATTATTTCATTGATTTTCAGAAGAGAAGTTATATGTGAATCAAAACATTAATTTTCTTCCTTTTGGCAGCAAGCCTTAAGAACTGTTTTTGTATTAATCTGAAAGGGAAGCTTCACACTTCATTTAGTAACTACACATTAAAAAGAAGTTTTCATTTTCTACTGCTGAATATAGATCAACACAAATCCTCCATTAAGGGTGAAAACCTTTTCTTTAATTCCTAGGCACATCTATAAAGCTTTTTATATCCTTGCTTTAATATTAATCACACAGGCATTTTATTTTAAAAATAAAAAAGCTTTTTTTAATTTTCTGCTTATTTTTGAAATCAGGTAGATATATCTCCTTGCTTAGCAACTATAATCTTTATACTCATCCAGTTTCAAACATAAGCAGATGCTCACAAATGTTTCTGAACTTTAGTCTATATATGTATTGCTAATAGTCTTATTCTGTCTAAGGTATTGATGATACAGTGACTTGGCTGTATCATCAATATCTTAGACAGAATAAGACTATTAGCTTATTCCATGTCTAAAGAAATAGACTTGGCTTCTATCTTTAAGAAGTTTCCATCTTTATGCTGTTGATACAATATCCCAAGCTATTATTTTTCCAACATAAAATTGTTTAGTTATAACTTTATCTTACTTGAAATCATTGTCACTTTCTTTTATAGCTAATCATAAATCAGATGAAGCAGCTTTTGACAGCTATAATGTATATTTTGGGTGGCATTTTTCACGTAACAGTTCCACAAAGCTAAGGGCATGGGCAAAGATATTAGTCTGAACCCCTTTCCTATAATACTCATGTTTTTCAGCTTTGATTTGGCTCAGGACACTGTCATATGCACTCTGGCAGGACGTTCTGGCTTGCTGTCTCCATCTCCCATTTCAGAGAATAGATTTCTATCTTTGCAAAAGCTGCCGTCTGCAAAACAATGCCGTCTGTTTTGCTATTCACTGTGCCTCATTTCTTCTTTCAATCCTAAAAACTCTTCTATTATCTTTAACAGAGGTACCTCAGAACCTTCATTCTTCAATTAAAAAAAAAAACTCTCAACACAATAAAAGATGACAAAATTGTCCCCGTTTTCTCCAAACTTTCAAGGTTTTAGCATGGAAAGTTCCACATGCTGGAAAGCCCCTTGATTCCAGGCACATCAAGATGATTGATCGATTTCATTATGTACTTGTTATTTTGCTAGAGGCTAAGATGGGAAAATCCAATGTTGAATAACAATACTCTCTGCTGTGGAAGAACTTACAGTAACAAGAGACCTAATGCAATTACCAGAGACAAATTGTTCCAAGATAATCAGAACATTAGAAATGTCACTTTTCCTTATTTTAATAAACCAGAACATATCTTGATAAGGGACAACTCACTATGATTGACCAGACATTTAATACAAGTTATTTTGAATCCTTTCTCCTTTTCTCTTGGATTGTACTCTGGGCCCTGTGCGAGCCAGGACACAGGCGAAGGGTTCTACTGCTCAGTGCCTTGCGGTCACTTCTGCTGCTTATTCTTGCTTCTACCTGAGTGACACTTGGGGGACAACTGAGATGTACCCCAAATTCACATTACTCAGTGCTCAGGACTTCACAAATGCTCAAATAGACACCACCGTCTGAAGTCCTATTACTTCAAAAGTGCTGTTGACTTATATTTTTACACTATTAAAGAAAACAGTTCTGTAGTGTTAATAATTATCCATAAAACTTCTGTGACTGTATTCAATTGGATAAATTTCTAGAAACAAAGTGAGATGGTTAAATGATATGATTACCTTAAATTCCCTTGATGCAGATTATGAAATTAATATCCAGAAACAATTTTCTCCAATTTATAGTACCACCATGAATATGATAAAATGTTTACTTTTTACTAGCAAACACTGGATATTGGAACAAAATTGTCTGCTTTTGCATTCATAGAGATAAAATGATACTTTGGTGAAATTATAAACAATTAACACTGAAGTTGAATATTTGCGTTTGTTATACATGTATTAGCTTCTGTAGGAATATTAATTTGAAAGAGTTTTTCTGCAGCAAATACAAATTTCTATTAGATAGGCTGACCACAGTTTTCTCAATTTGAAATTTTCCTGTTTACTTTTTTATGTTAATAAAATTTTTGAAGAATATGAAATTAATTAGAAATAATTAGAAATTAATTACCTTTTCCTATATTGTTTCTCTCTATAATTTTTTGATTATAAGACCTATTATATTACTAGATCTATGCTCTGTGTTCTTCAGATATTTTTGTGGTTACTTATTTTTACATGTGACTATCTCACCTACCTGGGATGTATTATAAGTCTGATAGGTAGATGCAGTGCTGCTTCTCACATAGCCAAGTGCACACCACTATTTTTTTCTTCTTTTAATCAATAATCTTAAGTGCCACTAAATTTTCTAATATGCTACAATTTGCTTTTGCCTTCCTTTGATTTCCTATCCTGTTTCATAAGTGTATGAAAAGCTAATGCTGTATCATGCTGTTTTAATTATATCTTTTCAGTATATTCTAATATCTGCTATCATAAACCCATTTTAGGCTTCCAAATCCATCCTCACTCTAATTGTTGTTTTTTCTTCAAACTGTCTAAGGCTATATAATTTTCTTTATAGTTCTGGGTTATATGTAAGATATTGTCTTCAAATAAGAAGCGTTTATACTTATATGTTAATTTCTAGAGAAGATTATAATTCTGCATTGTGTCATCTAGGAATATTTTTCTCTCTCCAACTGTTTACTACTTCATTTACAACCTTTAAAAATATTTGTAATTTGCTTTTTCATATAAGTACATCACAATTCTTTGTAAGTTTCATATATTTTAATTCTATGTTAACAAAAAGATCCTTCCTTTCCATATTTTTCCCCTTTGTTTATTGTTAGTGTATGAGAGAGTTATTGTTTTTTATAAGTATATTATAACTGGAAAATTTACTAAGCACCATTCATATTGTAATATTATGAAATTTATGAGTGTCATAATAGATGTTCCTGGGTTTCAAGATCAACAATAATAAAATCCATCAAATAACAATTTTGTCTTTGTTACAGTATTTACACAGTTTATTTCAATATCTAGTGTTAGTAGTCAGGTGCTTACAAACCATCATAAATATCAATGGTGATAGTCAGTCAATGTTTTGTGATCTCATTTTAATGGGAATGAAACCTGTGTTTCATTATTCAGTTTGATGCTAGCTGTTAATTTGATACACATACAAAATCATTTTTAAAGGTACAAGGGAACACTCTGTCCTGCTGTTGCTGGATTTTTTTTCTTAGTTCAGCTACAGATGGGGTCCTTATCACAGGGCTATGAATGATCAGGCTCAGAGACAATTTGCAAAGTGAGTAAGGCAGGGTTTTATTGGATGAAAAGGACAAAAAGAGGAAACAGAGACCCTCTGCAAAGCCAGAGTCCCTGCTGGTGTACTTCCAACCTCACAGTCTGAATCCCAGATTCCACACAGGAAGAGGAGGGGCCAGGCTCCTCCTTGCTGCAAAAGGGGAAAAACTTCCGTGGCTCCACCCCAGTGCACACTCCACCCAGTGTGCAGGCCGGTTTGAGTTTTGCCAGGGAGGCCTTCCCACCTGGCTGTCTATCACACTATCTTTGCAACTTCCTAGAAATCTATAATTACTACCAAATAAAATATACCAATTTAAAAGATAGGAACATCTTTTGTTTTTACCCACCTAGCACTATTTTCTTCTTCTCATAAGTGACCTACTTTTATTTTCTTTGGAGCTACCCTTTCTTTTTTTTTTTTTTTTTTTAATACAATCTGAGTGAGACTGTCAACCAAGGTATCCTCATTTTTATGTTTTTATTTTTTTGAGACAAAGTCTCTATATGTTACCCAAGTTGGCCGTCCTAATTTTTAGAGCCAGAGAAAGAGGAGGAATAACAAAGGAAGACAGATAAGAAGTCACAGAAAGGTGGCTTGAGCATTCTTGAAATTAGAGAGAGGGAGTCTACAAAGAGAAGTGGTCCATAGTGTTGAAAACTGCAGTACGTTTTAGTAGAATGAGAACCGTGAACCTGTTTTTTTTGGTTTGTTTGTTTTTTGTTTTTCTTTACTGGCAATCAGGACAATGGGGACTGTTAGAATTATCACATGAGCCAGGCACATGGCTCATGCCTGTAATCCCAGCATTTTGGGGGAACAAAGCAGGAGGATCACTTGAGCCTAGGAGTTTGAGACCAACATAATGAAACCTCATCTCTCTCTAAAATTATACATACATATATATATATATATATATATATATATATATATATATACAAAAATTAGCTGGATGTGGTAGCATGTGCCTGCAGTCCTAGCTACTTGGTAGGGTGAGGCAAGGGGATCACTAGAGTTTGGGAAGTTTAGGCTGCGGTGAGCTGTGAGCCATTATCACATGACTGTACTCCAGCTTCGGTGACAGAGACCCTGTCTCAAAAGAAGAAAATTTAAAAAAAAAGTAATCTCTTAGGGAATTTGTTAATATTTAAATTCCTCAAGGATTCTAAATTAAACAATCTGGGAAGGAAACCCTACCATCTATGTTTTTAGCAGGCACTACTGATAATTTTGTTATAAGTACACAGACCACAATTTTCAGAAACACTAGATGGGCATGATTTTTGCTCATAAGATAAAGAACATGAAATCACTTAATTCAGGGCAAATTAGATGATGAAACAAAATCAGTATTCTGATTGATCTGATGTAGTTTGCAGAAACTAGTCATTACCATGGCAAAGGGCAGTGGAAAAATATTCAATAAAATGATTTTTATATACATAAAATAAACATGATACTATTATTCCTTGATCTCTTTGTGTAACTTCTGATCCTATTTTGAGCTGAACAAAAAATATTAATTTAAAAATACCCTCTCTTATTTCTTTGAGCAGTGGTTTGTAGTTCTCCTTGAAGAGGTCCTTCACATACCTTGTTAGCTGCATTCGTAGGTATTTCATTCTCTTTGTAGCAATTGTGAATGGGAGTTCATTCATGATTTGGCTCTCTATTTGTTTATTGGTGTATAGGAATGCTTGTGATTTTTGCACAGTGATTTCGTATCCTGAGATTTTGCTGAAGTTGCTTATCAGCTTAAGGAGTTTGGGGGCTGAGACAATGGGGTTTTCTAAATATAGAATCATATCATCTGCAAACAGAGACAATTCGACTTCCTCTCTTCATATTTGAATACCCTTTATTTCTTTTTCCTGTTTGATTGCCCTAGCCAGAACTTCCAATACTATGTTGAATGGGAGTGGTGAGAGAGGGCATCCTTGTCTTGTGCTGGTTTTTAAAGGGAAGACTTCCAGCTTTTGCCCATTTAATATTATATCAGCTATTAGTTTGTCATAAATAGCTCTTATTATTTTTAGATATATTCCATCAATACCTAGTTTATTGAGAGTTCTTAACCTAAAGGGATGTTGAATTTTATTGAAGGACTTTTCTGGATCTATTGAGATGATCATGCAATTTTTGTCATTAGTTCTGTTTATGTGATGGAGTATGTTCATTGATTTGCATATGCTGAACCAGCCTTGCATCCCAGCAATGAAGTCAACTTGATTGTGCTGGATAAACTTTTTAATGTGCTACTGGATTCAGTTTGCCAATATTTTATTGACAATTTTTTCATCAATGTTCATCAGGAATATTGGCTTGAAGCTTTCCTTTTTTTGTTTGTTTGTTTTTAAACATTCCATCCTCATGGATAGAAAAGTTTTCAAAAAACCTTCCATCCTCGTGGATAGGAAGAATCAAAATCATGAAAATGGCCATACTATGCAAAGTAATTTATGGATTCAATGCTATTCCCATCAAACTACCATTGACATTCTTCACAGAATTAGAAAAAATTACTTTAAATTTCATATGGAACCAAAAAAGAGCCCATATAGCCAAGAAAATCCTAAGCAGAAAGAACAAAGCTGGAGGCATCACACTAACTGACTTCAAACTATATTACAAAGCTGCAGTAAGCAAAACAGCATGATACAGGTACCAAAACAGACATATAGACCAATGGAACTGAACAGATGCCTCAGAAATAACAACACACATCTACAACCATCTGATTTTTCACAAACTAGACAACAAAAAAGAAGGAAAATATCTTATATTCAATAAATGGTTCTGGGAAAGCTGGCTAGCCGTGTGCAGAAAACTGAAATTGGACCCCTTCTTTACACCTTATACAAAAATGAACTCAAAATGGATTAAAGACTTAAACTTAAAACCCAAAGCCATAAAAACTCTAGAAGAAACCTAGGCAGTACTATCAGGACATAGGCATGGGCAAAGACTTAATGACAAAAATGCCAAAAGCAATTGCAACGAAAACCAAAATTGACAAATGAAATCTAATTAAACTAAAGAGTTTCTGCACAGCAAAAGAAACTATTATCAGAGTGAATAACCAACCTACAGAATGGGAGAAAATTTTTCTAATCTTCTTATCTGACAAAGGTCTAATATGCAGAATCTACAAGGAGCTCATACAAATTTACAAGAAAAAACAAACAACCACATCAAAAAGTGAGCTAAAGATATGAACAGACATTTTGCAAAAGAAGACATTTAAGTGGTCAACAAACATGAAGAAAAGCTCAACATCACTGGGTGCTGAGAAAGGCAAACCAAAATCACAATGAGGTATCATCTCATGACAGCCAGAATGGCAATTATTAAAATGTCAAGAAACAATAGATGCTGGCAAGACTGTGGAGAAACAGAAACACTTTTACACTGTTGGTGAAAATGTGAATTAGTTCAACGATTGTGGAAGACAGTGTGGTGATTCCTCTAGGATCTAGGACCAGAAATACCATCTGATCCAGCAATTCTATTTTGAGTATATACTCAAAGTAATATAAATCATTCTACTCTAAAGACATATGTACATGTATGTTTATTGAAGCCCTACTTACAATAGCAAAGATTTGGAACCAACCCAAATGCCCATCAATGATAGACTAGATAAAGAAAATGTGGTACATATACACCATAGAATACTCTGCAGCCATAAAATGGAGTGAAATCATGTACTTTTCAGAGACACAGATGAAGGTGGAAACCATCGTCCTCAGCAAACTAATGCAGGAACAGAGAACCAAGGTGGAAGGGACTTGCTTTGGACTTGGGCATGTTCTCATTCATAAGTGGGAGTTGAATAGTGAGAACTCATGGACACCGGAAGGGGAACAACACACACCTGGGCCAGTAGGGTTGTGGGAGCCACAGGGAGGAAGAACATTAGAACAAATAGCTAATGCATGTTGGGCTTAAAACCTAGAGGACAGGTGGATAGGTACAGTAAACCATCATGGCACATATATACTTATGTAACAAACCTACACACCTGCACTTGTGGCCAGGAACTTGAAGTAAAATTACTATTTTTAATGCTAAAGCATTTCTAAAAATTTACTGACATTAAATCTGAATACCTGGAGAAAGAGAGCACTTCAGTCTGATTCAGTTCCAGTGGCCTAGAATCTTATCATGTGCTTATTTGCCATTGTTGGCTGGTCTAAAACTTCTGATCTCAAACCATCAGCCTGCTTCAGCCTCCAAAATTGCTGGTATTACAGGTATTAGCCAGCACACTTGTCTTGCTTTTAAATTAAGGCTTCCAAAAGTGACCTTCTTTTTATTTGGATATGAATGAGAAAGCATAAAGTGTGAAGAGTTGTTGGCAGTCATCCTGCTACCATGAGAAGGAGCCCACCTTACTGTTCTCAGAATAAGTTATCACAAGATCTGATGGTTTAAAAGTGTGTGAGACTTCTTCATTTTCTCTGTCTCTCTCCTGCTCCACTATGGTAAGATGTGGTGGCTTCCCCTTTGCTTTCCACCATAACTGTCAGTTTTCTGAGGCCTCCCAGTCACTCTTTCTGTTACGTCTGTGGAACTGTGAACTGATTAAACCTTTTTTCTTCATAAATTATCTAGTCTGAGGTAGTTATTTATAGCAGTGTCAGAATGAACTAATAAAGAAAATTGGTACCAGGAGGGTGGGGCACTGCCATAAAGACATCTGAAAACATGGAAGTGGCTTTGGAACTGGGTAATGGGCAGAGGTGGGAATAGTTTGGAGGGCTCCACAGAAGACAGGGAGATGTGGTAAAGTTTGGAACTTCCTAGAGACTTTTAAATGGTTTCAACCAAAATGCTGCTAGTAATATGGACAAGGAAGTCCAGACTGAAGAGGTTTCAGATGGAGATAAGGAACTTATTGGGAACTAGCATAAATGTCACACTTGCCATGCTTTAGCAAGGGTACTGGTGTCATTGTGTCCCTACTCTAGAGATCTGTGGATCATCAAAGCAGATGTGAGGGCTGTACCCACAGAGCCATGGGGGTAGTGCTGTCCAAGGCCATTGAAATCCATCCCTTGTGTCAGCATGCTTTGGATGTGAGACATGGAGTCAAAGATTATTTTGGAGTGTTAACATTTAATGACCATTATGCTGGGTTTTAAACTTACATAGGGCTTATATCCCCCTTGTTTTGGCCAATTGATCCTTTTTGAAATGGGAGAATTTACCCGTGCCTGTACTTTCATTGTATCTTGGAAATAACTAGCATTTCATTTTACAGGTTTGTAGGTGGAAAGGACTTTCTTTGGATTTGGACTTTTGAGTTAATACTGGAATGAGTTAAGACTTTAGGGAACTATTGGGAAGGCATAATTGGTTTTGAAATGTGAGAAGAACAGGAGATTAGGGAGGGGTCAGGGGCAGAATAATATGGTTTGGCTCTGTGTCCCCACCCAAATCTCATGTTGAAATGTAATCTCCCCAAGTTACACATGTTAGAGGAGGGGCCTGGTGGGAGGTGAGTGGATCATGGGGGCAGCCTTCTCCTTTGCTGTTCTCATGACAGTGAGTTCTCTGATGGCTTAAAAGTGTGTGAAACTTCCCCATTTGTTCTTTCTCTCTCCTGTTCTGCCATAGTAAGATGTGCTTACTGCTTCTTCACCTTCTGCCATGACTCTAAGTTTCCTGAGGCCTACCATTCATGCTTCCTGTTAAACCTGAAGAACTGTGAGTCCGTTCTACCTATTTTTTTAATGAAATATCAGTCTCAAGTAGCTCTTTCTAGCAGTGTAAGATGGTAACAAACCTCTTCTCACTTTATCTGAAAAGTAGAAATAATAATAGAAGCTATAATTAAACATACCTCAAGTATATATTGTGATAATTAAATGAGTTGATCAATATACATTTGCTTAGAAAATGTCTAGTACATAGTAACTGCTACAAGTGTTGTATTTTTGTTGTTTTTAAGTGAAACTATTATTTAGGTTAAGAAACCCAGAAAACACCATCTAGATAGACTACTAGATTTTAAAAATTATTTAAAATGTAGTTGTAGAAAAATTGAGGTTTTGTAAGTATACAATTTTATGAGTTTTAACACTTTAGAAATAGTGTAGCCACCAACACAATAAGGACATAGAACGATCCCAATGCCCTGCTTCTTTATGGTCAGACAGACCCTGTAACCAGTGATTGGTTTCCTGTCCCTGAAGTCTGGTCTTCTTTGATTGTAATATAAATGAATCATACAATATACAACAATTTGGGACTAGCTTCTTTCACTCAGGCTAATGCCCTTGATTCATTAATTTGTTACATGTATTAATAGTTTGTTCATTTTTATTGTTGAATAGATTTCATTGTATAAGGGTATATTACAGTTTGTTTGTCCATTTGTCCTTTGAAGAATACTGAAGTTATTTCTAAATTTTTGGCAGTTTCTCGATTTTAAGTTGTATGTAGTTTGTGAAAAAAACGATCATTTGTCTAGCGAAATGAAGCCACACTAGTACAATTAGTGAGTGTGTAGGACTTACATGGAAGTAGTTCTAGGAGTGGGATGGCCAGGTCAGATGGTAAATGTGTGTTTGCCTGAATGAGAAACTTCTACACTGTGTTCCTCATGGTTATACCATTTCCTATTGGCACCAGGAATGAACCAATGTGCTAATTGCTTTACAATTTGTCCAACAATTAAAAAAAAATATTAGCCCTTCTAATAGGTGAGTAGTACTATGTGATAGTGGCTTTAATTTGTATTTATGGATGGTAATGATGTTGAGAATCTTTTCATGTGCTTATTTGCCATTGTTATGTCTTTGGTGAAGTGTCTGTTTGCCCATTTGTGGGAGAGGGTTGTTTGTTTAGTTACTGTAGAGTTTTGAGGATTCTTCATGTACTCTGGATACAAGATCTTAGTCATATATGTGATTCACAAATATTTTCTTCCATTCTGTGGTTTGTAAGACAATTTCTGCACTCTCTTCTGTTTCCATGATCTACATGTCTTTCACTTTATCAGTGCCACTCTGTCTTAATTAGCTTTAAGTGTTAAAATTGGATACTGAGTCCTCCAATTTTATTCTTTTTCAGAATTGTATCCTATGTTTAGATTCATACACAGTTTAGAATCTAATTGTGTTTATCTACAAAAAAAATCCCTGTTGGATTTTGAATGCAATTCCATTAAACCTATTGATTAATTGGTAGGGAAATGATACCTTTATTATACTGATTATTAAAATTCATGAAAATGGAGTATCTTTTTAAGTATGTAGGTTTTAAAAATGTCTTTATCAGCATTTTGTAGTTTCAGAAGCTTATATAAAAATTTTGTTAAATGAATTGCTAAGTATTCTCTTCAAGTTATGGTAAGGCAGATTTACGTCTTCTTTTTTAACCATTTGTTTCAATACTATTCTCTTTTACATCTTGGAAAATGTTTTTAATATCTACTTTTAAGTCTTTGCTTCTAGTAATTCCAACATGTTTGTCATCTTGGTGTCTGTTGATAATCTTTTTCCTTGAAAATTATTTTAATACTATTAGTTATGGCTCATAATTTAAGGCGGTTTATGTATTAGTGCTGTTCAAATTGTCCTGGAAGAGTATTCTCTTTGATCATCTCTTTGTCTCGCTGGCTTCATTCTGTAAGATGCCAAAAGAACACATGAAGACAGCAGTGAGGCATTTATGTGGTTTCTAAAGGAAATGACTTAGGATCTTGAAGACTGTATTCTGGTCTCCTGAGCAATGTTGGGTATCTCCCCACACACAATTTTTGATTGCCCTGCTTGCCATTGCCTCTGAAGCTAGTGGTGAGAAAAGCTCAGAAGATCAAAGTGTAATATCCCTTGGCTTGATAAGAAACTAGGAATTGCCCTTAGTTGTTCTAACCTCACCTCCACTCTAGCTAGTTGTAGGCCTTTGAGTCTGGAACACCCTCCATGTAACTGTCTGTCCTGGCTGTCCATCCCAGCATCTTCTGTGACGTCCATTTGCTGTGCCTTGGTAGATTCCATGGCAGGCTTTCTGGCTCTCAGGTCAGGGCTTATACTTCTGGCTAAATGAGCATGCCTGAGGAATGTTGAATTTCAAAGCTGTTCTCTGCCTAATTTTACTGTTTCATCAACTTAATGTGGTCCTGTCATAGGCCATTTCAGAAAGACAATAAAATGTGATGTCTTTACAGAATGTTAAACAGGGAAGTAGACTCTTGTGGTCTCAGTAATACCCTATTTACATTTTGTTGGCTGAAGGTGTAAGTCAGACACATAAGTGCGACTATTTCATTTCCCAGTTCCTTGCTATTTTTCCTTCCCACATTCATTCAGGGGTGAGAATCGGGCCAGTTTCTTCCCTTGCTCAGAGCATTTGGTCCTCACTTATGTAAAATTCTCTCTATCTTAGATATGTGTATTGGTTATCTATTGCAGCATAGTACTATTATCACAAATTCAGCAGCTTAAAACAACACACATTTATTACCTCATGGCTTCTGTGGGTCAAGATTTCAGGCACAGCTTCCCCGGGTCCTCTGAAAGGCTGTAGTCAAGGTGTTAGCTGAAGCTATAGTCTTATCTGAGGTTTGGCTGGGGAAGGATCCACTCCAAAACTCACTCAGGTTGTTGGAATAACTCAGTTGATTATATATATACACCTCTGGGGTTTTTTGTTTTTTTGTGTGCTCTAGGGTGTTCTTTCGGTTCTTGTGGGCCCCCCCCGGTTTTTTTGGGGTTGGTTTCCCAGCTTGGTTCTTTGTTTCTTCAAGGGCATTAAGGGGGGGGGCTTCTCGCGTTTTTTGTTTTAATCTTTTTGTTGTGTTTTTATATTTTTATATACGACTAGTTGTGTATTTTTGAGTTTATTTTCTTTCTTGTGTTTCTTTTTTTTCATGTTTTCTGGTTCCTATTCTCTGATTTTTGCTCTTTCAGTTTATAGTTTTATGTTGTTGGTTTTCTGGGGGTCCCCTGGTTCGGCTATGTTTGATGTTGTGTAATTTCTGTTTTTCAGTTTTTTTGTTGGACAATTGTTGTCTTCGTTATTTTTTTTATTCTGTGGGCTATGGTCTTTAGGTTATTTGCTTAGTTGTCTGCTTCTTCCATTCTGCCTTTTGTGAGGACCTCTGTTTTAATGTTGGGTTTGTCTTGTTCCTTCTTGTATTTTGTATGTGGTGAATACTGTGTGGTTTTTGGCATTTGTTTTGTATATTTTTGTGTTTTTATTTTACAGTTTTTAACACCCCACTTTTTGTAATTTTTTTTCTTTTTTTGGTTTTAGGGAGGCAGTCGGCCTTTTTGGGATCTTCCTTCAGAGGAAGTTGGTGTTGGCGCTTGGAGGTTGAAGCGCCCTCTCTTTTTCAGTTTAGCACTCTAGCGCTGTGTGTTGTATATATGTAATCAACTGAGTTATTCCAACAACCTGAGTGAGTTTTGGAGTGGATCCTTCCCCAGCCAAACCTCAGATGAGACTATAGCTTCAGCTGACACCTTGACTACAGGCTTTCAGAGGACCTGGGGAAGCTGTGCCTGAAATCTTGACCCACAGAAGCCATGAGGTAATAAATGTGTGTTGTTTTAAGCTGCTGAATTTGTGATAATAGTACTATGCTGCAATAGATAACCAATACACATATCTAAGATAGAGAGAATTTTACATAAGTGAGGACCAAATGCTCTGAGCAAGGGAAGAAACTGGCCCGATTCTCACCCCTGAATGAATGTGGGAAGGAAAAATAGCAAGGGATTGAAAAATGAAATAGTCATGTTTATGTGTCTGACTTACACCTTCAGCCAACGAAAGGGGCTGTACTTTATGTAAATAGGGCATTACTGAGACCACAAGAGGCTACTTCCCTGTTTAACATTCTGTAAAGACATCATATTTTTTGTCTTTCTGCCCTGGCCTAGGACAGGACAACATTAAGTTGATGGAACAGTAAAACTAGGCAGGGGAAGGCTTTCAAGTTAAACATTCCTCTGATATGCTTATTTTTTTTCTAGAAAATACATTTTGAATATTATAAACTCAACATTATCTCATTATTCCTTTATAAATTTATAGTTTACTATTTATACTTCTAGGCAAATACCTTAGATCCCATAGGTCAGAGATTATGTACCATCAAGATTGAAAAGCATAATAATAAATAATAATGTATTGAAAATTATTTATAGATCCACAAACATACTCAGAATTTCTGGACCTAACCTGATATGAGACACTACAGTTTCAAATTACTTCTTTCCTCATCCAAAATGCCTTTTCTATCTTTATATTCTGGTGAAATCTTACTCATATTTAAAGACCAGGCCAATGTTTCTTTTCCAACTAGAGATGTACCTGGGCACTTCCAGGTACCATAGCCACCCTTGGCAGAATTAACACATCTCTAGGTTTCCATAGCACTTGTTTCTACTTTTAACAGGGCACTTACCATGTTGTTATAATGTAAGATCTAATTTTTGGTCTTACATGCTAAATCTAATATCCTCAATCTTGGTTTTGAATCATCTTTTTATTCACTGGTTTTAGACAGTGCATTTAGTAACTATTAGAATATTTTAATGAAAGCATAATCTCTACATTTTTGTGATTTTAAGTTAAAAATATCACCAGAAGATCAAGTTCTTATTTACTATGTGCATTGAATTAAAAGTAGTCAATTTTTTCTTTAAACTAGAGAAATGGGCTCCAAAATTGCAAACTGAAGACTTATGTTTTATTAATAAAATGTTTTTCCCTTGCCATGGGTGTAATTTCTTACTAGTGGGAGACTTTACCCTTATACATTTTTTTTTCATAATTTTATGGGTGCATTTTTGGTCCTATCTTAGTCCAGTTCTGTCTGTCAGTCTATGGGAATGGTTCAAGTCAATGGAATGTGGAGACAGAAGCAATGTATGTCACTTACAGGTCGTTCGGAAAAATAATCTTCCACATTGTTCTTGGCTTAATTTTCTTCTATAGATAGTGTTATCAAAAGATGAACAGTCTTGGTCCTGAATAACTGCAATAAAGCAAATATTTCCTTCTCACTTAGTGCTCATGCACACCACACTGTACCGAGGAAGCAGTAGACATTCATTTTGTTAAGTCGCTGTGATTTGAGTACTCTTTGTTAAAATACCCTACATTGACTAATGCACAAATAAAAATCATTATTTCTTAAGTATGTGAAACGATAATCTAACATATTTCAGATGACAAAGAGTCTGATTAATGATGGGTGACGTATGTCACTTATTAGGTTAGGCAATTATTGATATTACATAGACTGCAGCATTTTAAAATGTTGACCTATTTATGTTCAATTTTATCCCCTTTGGCTAAATCCAGCATAGTGAAAATTAAAACTACAAAAATGGCAACAAAGAAAAATATATTCACTGTGTTCTAGGTTTGAGATATAAGATGCAGAAGTATTTCTTCATGTTTGCAGAGGGTAACCAGGGATAAATAAATAGACTTAGGCAAGTGCACTGTGTTACTCAGATGAATGTTTCAAGTCTCTTTTTTTTCCTTTGGAGTCCTAAAGAGATAATAAAATTGAAAGTAGAACTTTTTTCATGATTCCATTTATATGGCCTATCAGCAAGATCACACTACCATTAATTATATAGAAGATACTGTTCCCATTATGTCCATAGGGACGTACTCAACAACATGATAGATTTCACTGTCAGTGCAGTATTTTTCCTGTAATAGACTGTATTTCTTTTTCTTTAATTTTATCCTATTAGTGCTGGTTCCTTCACTTCCCCAGCTTCCTTTCCTCCTTGAATAAAGATTAATTTTTTTTTAAGGAACTGGCAATCTTAACTAGAACATACCCTCAAATATTCCTCATCTTAAGTAAATACAATGTATTTAGACAGGCCTTTGTGAATTATATGAAGTATGAGGATATGATTTATTAGTTAATTTTTTTATGGCCATGGAACATTCATTCTATAAAGTTTAAATTTGGGAACTGAAAAGCAACACTTCAAAATTATCTGAAGCAATGGTAGCTTTCTTAACTAATGATGTATACTTTGAGAACTCTTGTCTTTTTTGTCTGTATGGGGTAGAGGGCAGTCCATTTCTCATCTTTGTTGGGCAAAAGGTGAGAAATTCCTCAGAGCATTAAGACAGCCCTTAAAAGAACTATTCGTAGAGTTTGGAGTTTCCTCTGGAAAAAGAGGCAACTAACATATTACTCTTTTTACCTCAGAATGGTGGCCTCTGTGCTGTATGGAAACTGAATGATGCAGTATGAAAACTGTTAATAGGAACTGAAAATGTGATGTGTACCCTAGAGTTTGTTACATAGATTTGCTTTCCACATGGAATATTTGGAAAGCAGAAGCCTCATTGAATCATCTTGCAATGACAAGGCAATAGGAGGAGAATAGGTTAAGGTCAAGTTCCAGCTTTTGGAATAGTGAAGAAATGCAGTCTTTACCTCCATAAAATAAACTGTAAGATGAAACAATAATAAATATTATTTTCATTATTATAGTTATCAGGTAAGGAAAAAGGATTAGATGGGAATGGCAGAATATTAATAATTGTTGAAGCTGAGAGATGAATTCTTAGATTTCATTATACTATTTTTGTTTTTTGGTATATATTTGAATTTTTTTCTTTTTTTTTTTTTTTTTAAGACTTGATGTTGTTATTTTGCCCATGCTGGTCTGGAACTTGTGGTCTCAAATGATTCACCATCTGGGCTTCTCAAAATGCTGTAGGATTACATGCCTGAGCCACTGAGTTCAGCTCTGCTTTTTTTTTGCTTTTAATTTGGTAAGGCCAGGAAGTGCAGACGATGATGCCTCTGCTTGATATGGCAGACCCGCCTCTGGCCTTCTTCCTCAGAGGGCAAATGGCCCCCATCTCCAGATATGGGGCATCTGTGGCTTCACCCTTCGTTCTCCTAGCCCCATCTCTTTTAATTCTTTTTTATTTCTGAGACGGAGGCTGTTGCCCAGGCTGGAGTGCAGTGGTGCAATCAAGGCTCACTGCAGCCTCAACCTGCGGGGAGTCCTCTTCTCTCACCCACAGCGCCATTGGATAGCTGTTTCACACCCGGTCCACATTCCCCCGGGGCGAGGGTGGGGGATGGTGGCAGGGTGAGGGGTACTGGAATTAGCTCTATAGCGGGAGGGGCAGCCTCTTGTGAGGTTCCAGTATTGGACCTTAACTGCGTGGTCTTTTAGGATTATCCTGGGCGGCGAAGCAGTGATGGGCAGAAGACGAGGAGAGCAAGAGTAAGGTAAGTCCAGGGCTGATCAAAGGTCGGACGGTTTGCTCTCTGGCCTGCAGCCAGCATCTGTTAACGCCAGAAAGCAGCCAGAGGTCGGGCTGCTGAACTCCACCAGCTTGGTGCTGGGTGAGGGCCGGGCGTGGTCGCTGTACGAGCACGGACTGAAGCTAATTGGCCTTAATAGGTGCCAGCAGGTACATGGCCTGCTCACTTACCTTCTGCTTTTTTTTTTTTTTTTTTAAATTTTGATTTTAAGTTCTGGATACATGTGCAGCTTTGTTATATAAGTGAACTCATGGCTGGGCGAGGTGGCTCATGCCTGAAATCCCAGCACTTTGGGAGGCTGAGGTGGGCAGATCATCTGAGGTCAGGAGTTTGATACCAGCCTGGCCAAATGGTGAAACCCCATCCCTACTAAAAATACAGAACTTAGCCAGGGTGTGATGGCAGCTGCCTGTGGTCCCAGCTACTGGGGAGGCTGAGGCAGGACAATCTCTTGAACCCAGGAGGTGGAGGTTGCAGTGAGCCACGGTTACCCCATTGCACTCCAGCCTGGGCAACAGAGTGAGACTCTGCCTCAAAAAAAA
>NW_016107366.1:3923433-3931299 GCF_001604975.1 Cebus imitator | reverse complement strand
TTTTTTATTTTTTTAAGACAGGATCTCACTGTGTTGCTCAGGCTGGAGTGCACGGGCATGATCTTGGCTCATGGTTCCTCTGCCTCCCAAGCTCAAGCAATTCTCCCACCTCGGCCTCCTGAATAGCTGGAACCACAGGCTCAGCTTGTGCCATCACATCCTGCTAAGTTTTTGTGTTTTTGGTAGAGACGGGGTTTCACTATGTTGACCATGCTGGCCTCGAACTCCTGACCTCAGGTGATCCACCCACCCTGACCTCCCAAAGTGCTGGGATTATAAACGTGAGCCACCACACTAGGCCTAGAATTTTTAATAAAACAATTTTTATAAGAGGGTCAAACATCAGCTGTATCAGAAGTTGAATATAACGAACTAAGCATAGCTGTAAGGTGTCCAGTAAATGGTCGAAGTTAGATGCTAGATGATGGTGAATTGATGTGTGGAAATAGTGGTGGAGGTAATAAGAAATTAAGGGATTTGTGATATATTGGGAAATGAGAGCCAATGGTATTTGAAAATGAAGTTTAGGGAAGGGGACTGAAAGAATATGTTTATGACTCTCCAGCTACACTTTTCTCCTTGTACTTAAAACTGAACTTATTAGTTTAGCAATATTTTCTCTCAAACTGTGGTATTTCCGAAGACCTATGGCTAGAGAAATGAGCATTTACAAAAAGACAGTTAAGCCTACCTTATAGGCTGAAAATGGTTCACCAGTGTTGGAGTTGCCCAATTTTAAGTGAGAAAAATAACCTTTTAATACAGACTGATTCTGCTTCTGTCTTTAGAATTATTTGTGATCACCTTTACATAGTTATTAAGTATTATATTTCAATTCACTGTTTCTAATGATTTATAAACCTATACTAGTCTATACATTTGTTTGCTATAATACAGGATAATAGAACTCCAATTTCAAATAAGTATAATTGCAACCTCAATGACTTTGAACATTTGAATAAATGTGGAGGAGAAACTTGGGAGTCTGCTGTGGCTACTATCCCCAAGATGAGTGGGCATAAATTCAGTATGTAATAGGTAAAAGGGCTTCATGAACTCGTTTCCTCTCAAGAGTTCAGCCTATTGTTTGGGAGTTAGTAGAAGCAGAGATATTAGACAATTATTGAATTAAGTTGGACTTGCAGTTCAGTGATTTTTGTAATAAAAGATTGGAAAGAGGATTATAGTCAGTGGCTAGGGTTCTCATAAATAGAGGCAAGCTATGTTTGGATGAAAACTACTGATATATTTGAATTTTAAAGGCAGGGCTCCAATTTATCCATGAATTATGTCAACAAACGTTCAAATACAAAGTCAATTCCTTAGTGAGGCATTCATTCCACCCTGTTTCTCTAAATTCATTATATTTTATTGTATTAATAGAATGTTCTACAGTTTGCAATTATTGCACATTTATAGCATGTACCATAAATTGTAATTTGCAATAATTTTCTTATTATATGTTTCCTTCTCTCATATTATAAGCCTACAAGAGAATAGACCTTACTTACTGTGTTAGTCAATTCTGACACTGCTATGAAAAAATACTTGAGACTGGGTCATTTACAAAGGAAAGAGGTTTAATTGACACACAGTTCCACATTGCTGGGAAGAAGACCTCAGGAAACTTACAATTATGGTGGAAGGCAAAGGAGAAGCAAGCACTTTCTTCATAGAGTGGCAGGACAGAGTGAGTGCAAGCAGGGGAAACGCTGGACACTTATAAAATCATCAGATCTCCTGAGACTCATTCATTATCACAAGAACAGCATGTGGGAAACCACCCTTATCACCTACACCTGGTCCCACCCTTGACATATGGGGATTGTGGGGATTACAATTCAAGATGAGATTTTGGATAGGGACACAGCCAAGCCATATCACTCACCTTGTTTATACTTACATCACAGTCATGTAGAATGATGTCTGGTATAGAGTAAGTGTTCTATAAATAATCACTGAAGTGGCAGGGCATGGTGGCTCATGTCTACAATCCCACCAGCCAAGGCAGGTGGATCACGAGGTCAAGAGATCGACACCATCCTGGTCAACATGGAGAAACCCCATCTCTACCAAAAATACAAAATTAGCTGGGCATGGTGGGGCATGCCTGTAGTCCCAGCTACTTGGGAGGCTGAGGCAGGAGAATTGCTTGAACCCAGGAGGTGGAGGTTGCAGTGATCTGGGATCATGCCACTGCACTCCAGTATGGGTAACAAGAGTGAAACTCCATCTCAAAATAATAATAATAATCCCTGAAGTAATGTTAATTGGAAACTCATCCCTAGTGGGCAGAAAAGGGTTAGTAGCAGAAAAGTTATGCATGTTCTCCTTTTACTAGCACACTCACAAGGTTAAAACAAATTCTGGCCAAATCTCCTTGAAAACATGCTATTAATAGACCTCTTGACACACTAATATAATTTGCTTGTGAGAGAACATGTGTCTATGAAATTATTTTAGCAGGATATACTTGTTCCTTCAAGTTTTACTTATGCTATGCAATCCTGGAATCTCTGTATTTATGGGACATGGCTTCCTGAAATATTTCACATAAACTTTCAAAGTATTGGAGGGAGATGTTTCAAGACCAAAATAGCTTCCTTTTATGTAAGCAATATGGCTCTATATGTTACTTAGAAGACTAATGTGCTACTTCTGAGTCAGGGAGCATCCTAACGTGGCAAGAAAAACCTGGGAGTGCAACACTGACAATCTTGCATCTCTCTCTGCTTTGCCCATGCCTCATAATTACAGTAGAAATTACTGGATAAGATCCCTGGTTCTTCTGAGTCTAATTTAAATGTCAATTTCTGTTATCTTTCTTAGCGAGGTGGTCATTATAGTAAAAGTAAAGGAAGGCTGTTAATCTGAGGCTGTTGTAAATGTGGTACACATGAAGTTTAGGGGATGGCTGGGCTAAATTTGATGGGTCAAGACAGAACCTTCATGTGGGAGGACCTCAGGAATCTCCTAATTGTCATTTAAAATAATTCCTGCGTGTTTATTATTGTACAGTCCAATTGAATTTCAAACTATGATTCAGATAGCTTTATAATTATATTTTAAATTGGGTATTGTTGGATTCCAACTTATGTAATTATTAGATATAGAAAGCAAAGAGAGCAGGTAATAAACTCATGAGTAGGAATATCTTATGTAAGCAAGATTTTCATCCTTTCTGGAAAAAAACTTACACATTTTGCTGCGTTAAATTTCACATATGATGCACAGAACTGTGTACTCTCATAGTACATATTTGTCTTCAAATAAATTATTTGTCCTAAGCCTTCATTTGTAGATGATAACTTAGCTGAGAGCTACTGTTCTCAGCAGCCACTAGAGGCCAGGTAGGAGAGCTGCAGCTGGGGATTCACCTGCAAGGGTTCTTCCGATGTGGCCTTGCATTCAGGGTCCAGATTGTAAGCTTCAGTGACACAACCACAATGTGAAAGCTCAAAAGTGTTTAGTACACAGATCTCCTAGGAGATCCTAGGAGATCTGTGTACTAAACAGAGGCCACACATGGAGGTCAGAAATCACGAGGAGGAGAAAAGACATGTGACAACTAGCAGTATGTATTGGGGAATAGGATGTAGGTCACTTTAGGTTTATGGATGAATGACTATAAGGAACCTTTAAAGGAAGCAACAGAAAAGCAGAGAGCCCACTCTTCTAGGCAGAAGCGATACCTAAGTTTTTGTCTCTGACCATCAGTTTGAACCAGTTGGTTATGATGTAATGCTGGAACTTGTGTAAAGGGTGACTAAGCCTTGACATGAGAGAGCTAAATCTACATTCAAAACAGACACTGATGTAACATAAAATTATTAGCATCACTTCAACTGGTTGATATAGCAAAAGTACACATTTAATTGTTGTAAATAATAATCAGAACTGTTATACATGTTTATATTGTTGCAATGTACATTTGCAAACACAACCTTATTTGCTTCTTAAAAAAATTTTAATACAATAACTGTTGTCCCAATTACATCAGTTAAAAACATTAAATTTGTGTTTCCAGTTATTTTAGTTCAACATAAAGGACTGTTTCTAGTTTATCATTGTTCTAGGTCCACCCTGTTTAACTTTAGAATGAGTATACATGAATAACTTCTAAGTCTTCGTACTTTGGTTCAGAAATAATTCTAAATACACAAGTATTTTATATAAGAATTTACTCATATACTATTTATAATAATAAAAATTAAAACATTAATACAAGAATGACACAGATATGTAATATATTGGCTTAAAATAATGTCTACAAAGGTTGTAAAGTATAGTATAAATTTCATAAATATAACATTGAGAGAACTAAGAAAGCCACATTTGTGCATACATATGTATGTGTAATTAAATTAAGTTAAAATAGTCATTAAAAAAGTATAGCAGAAAGTATAACAATATTAAAAAGATTTGTCTCTTAGTAGTGAGATTATGGGTAATGTATGTCCTCATACTTTAAATTGTTAAATTTTTTTTCTTTTTAAATTAAATGCATAAATGTTATTTTTCCAGATTTATTGAGGTATAAGTGGACAAATAATCATTGTATATTTTTAAGGTATACAATGTCATGTTCTGACATACATTGTGAAATGAATTACCACTATCAAGCTAACTACTACACTCGTCACCTCACTTTTTCTTTTTGGTGGCTAGAATACTTAAGATCTACTCTGTTAGCAAATTCTAAGTAGACAATATCTTATCATTATTAGATATAGTCACCATGCTATATACTAGATACCCAGAACTTACTCATATTGCTACTTAAAGTTTATGCCCTTTGATCAAAACCTTCCCATTTTTCCCACCCCCAATAGATTTTCTACATCTATTGAGATATGATTTTTTTGTTTTATTCCATTCATGTGGTATATCACATTTATTGATTTTTATATGTTGAACCATCCTTGCATTACAGGAATAAATCCCCCTGTATGATCTTTCTAATGTACTGTTGAATTTGATTTGCTAGTATCTTGTTGAATATTTTTGAATCTATGTTCATTGATAATTGGCCTGTCATTTTCTTTTCTTGTAATGTCATTGTCTAACTTTGGTATGAGGGTAATACTGGCTTTGTAAAATGAGTTTGGAAACATTTTCTTTGCTTTTATTTCTTGAAAGAGTTTAAGAAAATTTGGTATTAAATCTTTAACATTTCATAGAGTTTATCAGTGAAGCCATCAGATACTGGACTTTTCTTTTGTGGGAGATTTTGTTTTAATTACTAAATCAGTTTCCTTACTTGTTATTGGTCTATTCAGATTTTTTATTTCTTCATGATTCAGTTTTGGAAGGTTGTATATGCCTAGGAATTTATGCATGTTTTCTAAATTGTCCAATTTCTCGGTTTATAGTTCTTCATAATAGTCTTTTATAATCCCTTGTATTTCTGTGGTATCAGTTGTAATTCCTTCTTTTTCATTTCTGATTTTGATTATTTCAGTCGTGTATCATTTTAGTCTAGTTAAAATTTTGTCAATTTTGTTTATCTTAAAAAAACTTATTTCTCTTGCTTACTATTGTTTTTATTTTATTTATTTCTGCTCTAATCATTATTGTTTTAGTTTTTCTACTCCTTTTTTCTACTACCTTTGGGTTACGTTTGCTCTTCTTTTTTTAGATCATTGAAGTGTAAAGTGAAATTGCTTACTTGAGAATTTTCTTTTTTTTTTTCCCACAACATGCTTATTGCTATGTACTTCCCTGTTGGAACTGCTTTTGCTACATCATGAATATTGTATGTTGTGTTTCCTTTTCTACCAATCTCAATACAGTTTTTGATTTGTTTTCACTATTTGATTCATGGGTTGTGCAGTTGTGGTTTAATTTCAACATATTTGTCAATTTTCCTTCTGTTATTGATTTTTGGCTTAATACCATTGTGGTCAGAAGAGATGCTTGACATAATTTTGATTTTCCTAAATTTATTTAGGTTTATTTTATGAACTATCCTGGAGAATGTTTCCTGAATGCTTGAGAAGAAAGTATATTCTGCTGCTACTATTGAAAGAAATATTCTGCACATGCCTGTTAAGCTCATTTGGTCTAAAGTATATTTCAAGTTGAATGTTTCCTGATTGATTTTCTGTCTCAATGGTCTGTCTATTATTGAAAGTAGGGGATTAAATTCCCCTACTATTATTGCACCAACATTTCTCTCTTCAGTTCTGTTAATATTTGCTTTATATATTTAGGTGACTCAATATTGGGTGTGTAGACATATTTACAATTCTTATATCCTTTTGGTAAATTGACCCCTTTAACATTACATAATGACCTTCTGTGTCTCTTGTTTTGAAATAGTCTATTTTGTCTAACATAAGTGTAGCTATGATTGCTTTCTTTTAGTTTCCATTTGAAATACCTTTTTCCACTCCTTTAATTTCAGTCTATGTAAAGCTAAAGTGAGTCTTGCAGGCAACATATAGTTGGGATAATTTTCTGTAGTTAGTATAATATCTTATAATTAGGAAACATAGTTTTTAAAAATATATAGGAATATTACATTAATATATACACTATGTATTGTAGAAATGTCCACCCTATCATCTTAATCAGAAAATGGGTTATCAACTAAGTGAAATACAGAGAAATGCATACTCATATTATCACAATGATCTGATCATAGGTAATTTTGTTTAGTTCAGCAGGACAAGTAAATGTCATAAATTTTAACTTAAAAGTGACTACTGAATTATACTCAGAATAACCAGTAGTAATGTTATAAAACAGCATAAAAGTATTTTAAGTCTGGCATCTTTGAAAAATGGCTTATTAGCAATAAAACAACAGACCAATGGAGGAAACAAGCATATGCCCATAGACAGCAAAGTTAAGCCAAATGCATAAATCCTTATGAAGACTTAACAGAGAGTAATAAAAAAGAGCTGAGGGAAAATAAACATAAAAGATGAGACTGGCATGATATGTCTCAAGTCTACTGCTATATTGCTATATACTACATGGAGAATGGAAAAGGAGACCCAAGTGAGAAAAATAGTTTAAACTAAATAAAGGAAGAAGACAGAAAAGAAGTAAGTTGGTAAACAGTTATAGAATCTTAAAAACAGAGTTCACGACCTTCTGGGATTTACTTCTACAAAATTTCCTGTAAGTGGCTTTCCCACCTCTTCAATAATGACTCCAGTGACAAAGATCTCACTACTCAAAGGCAGCCCTTTCCATGCATGAATGGTTCTAATTATTTCATGAGCTTTTCATTATATTTCTGGTGATTTCAAACACCTTGTAAATTTTACCCATAGGTCCTTATTCTCTGGTAAATTAAATAGAATACATCTACTTTGTTGCCCAGGCTAGTCTTGAATTCCTGAGTTTAGGCAGTCCTCCTGCCTCAGCCTTCCAAATAGTTGGAATTACAGGCATGAACCACCATGTATGGCCCCTTTTTTTCCCCATGTCTTTTTGAGTATGTGGATTCCATCAGTTTTTCTTTCCACCAATAATCTGTTTTGACCAGACTCCTCATCTCTACCAAAAATACAAAAAGTTAGCCAGTCATGGTGGTTTGGCACCTGTGGTCCTAGCTACTTGGGAGGCTAAGGAGGAAGGATCACTTGAGTCTGGGCAACACAGTGAGACCCTGTCTCAGAAAAAAAGGAAAAGAAAACCAATAACCTGTTCTAAGAACCAATCCAGGATACCACATTGCATTGCATTTACTTATGTCTCCTTTTCTCTTGTTTTGTTTTCATCCCATAGCTCTCCTGATAGTTACATAAATATTAAATTTATTGATAAGTTAAATAAATATTTAGTTTATTAATAAGTTAAATATTTATTTAAATATTTATCCTTCACCTTTTTTTTTTTTTTTTTTTTTTTTTT
>NW_016107366.1:3920417-3923213 GCF_001604975.1 Cebus imitator | reverse complement strand
GGGGTTTCACCATGTTGACCAGGATGGTCTCGATCTCTTGACCTCGTGATCCACCCGCCTCGGCCTCCCAAAGTGCTGGGATTACAGGCGTGAGCAACCGCTCCCGACCCCTTTCACTTTTTGTGGTATAAATTTCCCTCTCACCTAAGTGGCTCTTATATGTACTTTTGAGATGCTCCATTAAAGTGGGCTCCACCTTGAGTGGTGCCAATCATTTAGTTAAGTGACCCTCTGTTCTTTTCCATTTGCATTTTTATCAACATCTTTCTGAAAATGCCATTCATTGTCATGGGCAACAAAATATTCTACATATAGTTTTAGCAACTTGAGGTTGAAAGGTAGTATAACTTCACCCAATCCTTATGCTACACTTTTTATTATATTGTACTCATAGAGCTCGTTAGCATTTTTGACAGCCACATAACATGGTTTACTTACATGTTTCCTGTCATTTAGCATTTCTAATTAGTCTTTTCATACTTGTGTAGTTAATGTATTGGTTTTGTGATGACCAGACGCTTCCATTTTATTGATTTGGTCTTCTATTCTGCATGTGAGAATTTTGTGACCCCTCATTCTATTTTTCAAGAAAGTTGCCTCCTATATATTTAAGTTTTCAGATAACTTTCTCCTTTGGTACATATGTTTTCTCTGCATTCAAATAAGTGACAGATAGTAAGAAATAATAGCAATGCTTTGTAACAGTTATTAGCTTTCTCCATTAAGTGACCTTTGTGTATATATACCTGATCATACCTAGTAAATTAATTAAGCTTTTCATCTTCTCTACAAGAATAATTCGAAGGATTGTTTCAAATTATTTCCTGAATTTTAGAATTGCTACATTTACTATACTTCTTGACTCCTTATTCTACTATTTCTTTTAAAAGAGGAAATGAGGCTAGTCTCTTATGACTTGTTTTGGTGAATTCATGTTAGTTCCCATTTATCAGCATTTTTCTTTCTAAAACCTTCATTAGCTTTCATTTGAAGATGTGTTTTATACATCTCTGAGGATGGTACATTAATCTCACTTTCCTCTGCTTTTAAAAAAATTAGGATTACTTTTGACAACCATTATTTTTACAGTTCCCTTATGCTTCAAGTTTATTAGTAATAATGACTTATTTATAAAATATATACTGTTTTATTCTCAAAATAATCAATCCTTTGCAATAGGACATTATCATTTTTTCTTCTTCAGATTTTATTTTATGAACAAGGAGACAGTCTTAGAAAATTTGCTTGGAAAAGGCATCCAATAAATAAGTAGGATCTCATTAAAAACTTTCACCTGGTCCTTTGATCTCAGAATTTAGGGCATTTTTTCACCTTGCAGTAGCTCTCAATTGTAATTGCATGGCCCTATTTATAAGTTTCTAAAGAATCTAGAAAAGTGCAAATAGTATTTTCACTTGTATTGAACTTTAGGTTTTTAGATCTTTTATCTAAAGATTGCTTCCCTGAAAAAAAAAAAGAAGTAAACATAGAGATGAGATGTTCTTTTCTGATAATATTTTTACTTGTTACCCCTGACCTTAGAATTATTCTTTTGAGATCTGTGCCTCAAACATAATTGTGTATGTCCTTTTGTATGTTTTGTGTTTTCTACAAGTCTTTTACTAATAGATCTTAAAAAACATAGTATACTTTGTGCAGATATTTGTCCCTAAGTATCTGTTGTGGGACCATTATCCAATACATGGCACACTTTTTACGCTTTGAACTATTAATTCTATCTTTAAAAATATATTCTAAGTACATGTTTACACGTTAATGTACGAAGAACATGGAATGTTACTGCAATATTGGTCATTACACTGTACATCAACATGGGAGTGAAAAAATACTATGCGGCAATTAGAAAGAATAATATTGATCTATATGTTAGTCCATTCTCATGTTCCTACAAGGACTAACCCAAGATAAAAAGATCAACAAAATAGACTGACTGCTAGCCAGTGTAATAAAAAAGAAAATAGAGAAGAATTAAATAGTTACAATAAAAATGATGAAGGGAATATCAACACCAATTCCACAGAAATATAAACTATTATCAGAGATTACCACAAACACCTCTATGCATAAAAGCCAGTAAATCTAGAAGAAAGGGTTGAACTCCTGGACACACACACCTTCCCAAGGCTAAACCAGGAAGAAGCTGAATCCCTGAAGAAACCAATAACAAAGCCTGAAGTTGAGGCAGCGATTAGTAGTTTACCAACCAAAAAAAGTCCAGGACGAGACAGGCTCACAGCTGAGTTCTGCCAGACTTAGAAAGAGGAGCTGATACCATTCCTTTTGAAACTATTCCAAATAATACAAAAAGAGGGAACCCTCCCTAACTCATTTTGTGAGACCGTCATCATCCTGATACCAAAACCTGGCAGAGATACAGCCAAAAAAAAAATTTCAGACCAATATCCATGATGAACATTGATATGAAAATCTTCAATAAAATCCTGCAAACCAAATCCAACAGCAAATCATAAAGCAATTCATCATGATCAAGTTGGCTTCATCTGGTGGATGCAAGGCTGGTTCAACATATGCAAATCTGTAAATGTAATCCATCACATAAACAGAACCAACGACAAAACACACGATTATATAAATAGGTGCAGAGAAGATCTTCAACAAAATACAACAGCCCTTTATGCTAAAAACTCTCAATAAACTATGTATTGATAGAACATATCTCAAAATGTCTGTTCATATCCTTTGCCCACTTTTGAATGGGCTTGTTAGTTTTTTTCTTGTAAATCTGCTTTAGTTCTTTGTAAATTTTGGATATCA
>NW_016107366.1:3881061-3918902 GCF_001604975.1 Cebus imitator | reverse complement strand
AAAAAAAAAAAAAAAAAACATATCTCAAAATAATGAAAGCTATTTATGACAAACCAACAGCTAATATCATAATGAATGGGTGAAAACTGGAAGCATTCCATTTGAAAACTGGCACTAGACAAGGGTGCCCTCTCTCACCACTCCCATTCAACATAGTATTGGAAGTTCTTGCCAGAGCAATCAGGCAAGGAAAAGAAAGAAAGGGTATTCAGTTAGGAAAAGAGGGAGTCACATTGTCTCTATTTGCAGATAACATGATTGTATATTTAGAAGATCCCATCATCTCAGCCCAAAATCTCCTGAAACTGATAAGCAACTTCAGCAAAGTCTAAGGATACAAAATCAATGTCTAAAAATCACAAGCATTCCTATACACCAATAACAGACAGAGAATCAAATCATGAGCGAACTCCATTCACAATTGCTACAAAGAGAATAAAATACCTAGGAATACAACAAACAAGAGTTGTGAAGGACCTCTTCAAGGAGAACTACAAACCACTGCTCAAGGAAATAAGATAGGACACCAACAGATGGAAAAACATCCCATGCTCATGGTTGGGAAGAATCATGAAAATGGCCATACTGCCCAAAGTAATTTATAGATTCAATGCTATCCCCATGAAGCTACCATTGACCTTTTCCGAACTGAAAAAAACACCTTAAACTTCATATGGAACCAAAAAAGAGCCCACATGACAAAGACGATCCTAAGCAAAAAGAACAAAGCTGAATGCATCATGCTACCTGACTTCAAACTATACTACAAGGCTACAGCAATCAAAACAGCATGGTATTGCTACCAAGACAGAGATATAGACCAATGGAATAGAACATAGGCCTTGGAAGTAACACCACACATCTACAAACATCTGATCTTTGACAAATCTGACAAAAACAAGCAATGGGGAAGGATTCCCTATTTAATAAATGGTGTCAGGAAAACTAGCTAACTAGTATTGCCAGAAAGCTGAAACTTGACCCCTTCCTTACACCTTATACAAAAACTAACTCTCGATGGATTAAAGATTTAAACCTAAGACCAGACACCATAAAAATACTAAAATAAAACCTAGGCAATACCATTCAGGACACAAGCATTGGCAAAATTTCATGACTAAAACACTGAAAGCAATGGCAACAAAAGCCAAAATAGACAAATGGGATGTAATTAAACTTAAGAGTTCCTGCACAGCAAAAGAACCAATCATTAGAGTGAACCAGCAACCCACAGAATGTGAAAAAAATTTTTGCAATCTACCCATCTGTAAGGGCTAATATCCAGAATCTACAAAGAACTAAAACAATCTTACAAGAAAAAAAAAATCAGCTAATGAGTGAAGGATATGAACAGACGTTTTTTGAAAGAAGACATTTATGCAGCCAACAAATATAGGAAAAATTGCTCATTAGCACTGGTCATTAGAGAAATGCAAATCAAAACCACATTGAGATACCATCTCATGCCAGTTAGAATGACAATCCTTAAATATCTGGAGACAACAGTTGCTGGAGGGGATGTGGAAAATAGAAATGCTTTTACACTGTTGGTGGGAGTGCAAATTAGTTCAACCATTGTGGAAGACTGTGTGGGGATACCTCAAGGATCTAGAAATAGAAATACCATTTGACCCAGCAATCCCATTACTGGATATATACCCAAAGTATTATGAATCCTCCTATTATAAAGGCACATGCACATGTATGTTCATTGCGACACTGTTTACAATAGCAAAGACTTGGAACCAACCCAAATGTCCATCAGTGATAGAATGGATAAAGAAAATGTGGCACATATATACCCTGGAATACTATGCAGCCATAAAAAAGGATGAGTTCATGTCCTTTGCAGGGACATGGATGAAACTGGAAACCATCATTCTCAGCAAACTGACCCAAGAACAGAAAACCAAACACTGCATGTTCTCACACATAAGTGGGAACACATGAGAACACATGAACACAGGGAGGGGAATATCATACACCGGGGCCTGTTGGGGGTCGGGGGGCCTAGTGGGGATAACAAGTGGTGGGGACATTGGGGAGGGATAACATTAGGAAAAATACCTAATACAGGTGATGGAGGTGTGGATGCAGCAAACCACCAAGGCAGTATATACCTGTGTAACAATCCTGAATGACCTGCACATGTACTGGAGAACTTAAAGTATAATAATAAAAAAAAATAGGTTTAATTTACTCACAGTTCTGCATGGCTGGGGAGATGTCGGGGAACTTACATTCATGGAAGAAGGGGAAGCAAACACTTCCTTCTTCACATGGTGTTAGGAAGGAGAAGTGCCGAGGGAAGTTGGGAAAAGCCCCTTATAAAACCATCTGATCTCATGAGAACTCACTCACTATCACAAGAACAGCATGGAGGAACCACCCCCATGTTTCAATTCCTTCTCACTGGATATCCCCACACGTGGGGATTATGGTATATAATTCAAGATCAGATTTGGGATGGAACACAGAGACAAACCATGTCATTTCACTCCATCCCCTGCCAAATATCATGTCCTCACATTTCAAAACACAATCATGCTTTTCCAACTGCCACCCAAAGTCTTAGCTCATTCCAACATTAACCCAAAAGTTCAAGTCGAAAGTCTTATCTGAGACAAAGCAAGTCCTTTCTGCCTATAAGCCTGTAAAACTGAAAGGAAATTAGTTACTTCCTAGATACAAGGAGGATACAGACATTGGGTGAATACACCCATTCCAAATGGGAGAAACTGGCCAAAACAAAGGGGCTACAGGCCCCACACAAGTCTGAAATCCAACAAGGCTGTCTCCAAACCTTAAAGTTCCAAAATGATCTCCTTTGACTCCGTGCCTCATCCAGGTTGCACTGATGCAAGAGCTGGACTCCCATGGTTTGGGGCGGCTCTGCCTCTGTGGTTTTGTAGGGTATTGTCTTACTCCTGGCTATTTTCACAGGCTGGGGTTGAGTGTCTGCAACCTTTCCTGGTGCACAATGCAAGCTGTTGGTGAATCTACCATTCTGGGGTCTAAAGGATGGTGGCCCTCCTCTGACAGCTCCATTAGGCAATGCCCCAATTGGGAATTTGTGTGGGGGCTCCAATTCCACAGTTTTCTTCCACACTGCTCTAGCAGAGATTCTCCATAAGTGCTCTGCTCCTGCAACAGCAACCTTTGCCTGGACATAAAAGTGCTTCCTTATATCTTACAAAATCTAGGCAGAGGTTCCCATACCCCATTTCTTGTCAACTGAGCACCTGCTGACCCAACACCACATGGAAGCTGTGAAGGCCTGGGGCTTGCACTTTCTGAAGCAATAGCCTGAGCTGTACTTTGGCCCCGTTTAGCCAATGTTTGAGTGACTGATACTCAGGAAACTAAGTCCCAAGGCTACACACAGCAGGGAGGCCCTGGAACGGGCCCAGGAAAACATTTTTCACTCCCACATGATTTGGTTACTTCCCACCCAATCCATCCCATGACGTGGGAATTATGGGATCATAATTCAGGATGAGATTTGGGTGGGGACCCAGAGACAAATTCTATTAATGTGTGTATGTGAAAATAGGAGTATATATCTAAAATAAATTAGTAAGTGAGAGAAGCAGAATAATATTATAAGAGTGACTAAACTTGTTTTTTTTTTACCATGTGGCATGGTTCTAAGTATTTCATATAAATTTATAAATTTGGTCTTCACAACTGCCTCCTGAAGGAAATATTATTATCATCTACATTTTTACAAATAAAGAAACTGAATTACAGAGAAATTACATAATTTTCTGATTGTCGCATAGCCAGCAAGTGGAAGAGTTTGGATTTCTATCCAAGATAACTCTATTGACCCAAGTCAGTGCTTACAATAATGTGCATGTTGCCCACAAAAAGCTACTGAATATTGCATTTGATAAGCTTTTATTCATAAAAACATAAAATTTCAAATGTTTATTTGTGCATATTTATATACATGTGTGTGCATGTATATATATACATGTGTGTATGTGTATATATGTATATATATACATGTGTATATATATACATACACGTATATATGTATATACACATACGTGTGTATATATACATATATATGCATATATACATGCGTGTATGTATATATACATATGTATATATACATAATACATACGTGTATATATACATATATACACATATGTATATATGTATATACATATATACATACATGTATGTATACATACACACATGTATAAACACATACACTTTTTTTTCTATGCGAAAGCACAGAAAACTGTTGTTAAACTCTGGAGATGAATCTGACAATCCAGAAAGTTACTGAGATTTACTTTTTCCTATTTGGAAAAATGAGAGACTCACTTTTATAATGTTTGAATATTTTACTATGTTTATCAAGTCATTTTAATAATAACAACAAAGAGGAATTTGTTTGTAAAACATTGCTTTAAAAATTTCAATGTATCTAGTAATTAATGTGTGAAAATTGAGAATACTTCCTGATAAAACAGATCTCTACAACCTTCTTATGGAATCTTGCTTATGTTTCTTTGAGATGTTTATTATTAGTTTTCTTAGTATCACAGATGCATCTGTGAATGTCCCTGGCCATTCTTACTTAATCAAAGTCTAAAACTTAAATATTTACTTTCTCCAAAGGCTTTACTTACACTTCACTAACGAAAAACAAATTTGTTTTTCAAAACTGAATCATGAGTTGAATTTTCCAATTGTTTTTTTAGTTACTTTTCCTCAGGATATTAAATTGTAAAATGAAAAAGTGAAGAAATTATAAGATCTTCTTCTTAAATAGAATACAACTTTGAGATATTTAGAATTTTTACAAATTATCATACTATGCTAGTTTTATAACTGATGTTAAGAGTACATCACATATTGTCCCATTTTGTCAGATTTTTTAAAGAGCTAGCTTTCAGTGATCTTACTCTTGTTTCTCTCATCTTTCAGCTTTAATCATATCCTCCTCATGGCATGTATGATTGGAGGGTTACTCATTTCCTTACAAGTTTATAGCATCTTTATATTCAGTGGTACTCTGCCTCATTCCTTAAAACTCTATTTTCTTTCTCTAAGACATTGTGTTTCTATTCTGTTTTCTAACTGTATGTCTCATTCCAAGTCATAGTGATACTCAGATTAATAAAGTATACATCTATTTGTATATACATATACAAATTAGAATGAGATATATTATTTCTATTGTTTACATGGGTACAGTGAAATAGGTCTATGCTAATGCATTAACAATGGAAATGAAAATAGGTAAAAATTTTGGAGTGTGATTTTTGTGATATAACCTGTCATCAGTGAATTAATAGTCTCTTTCTTATATTTCTTGAGAGAAATTCTGCTCCCAGTCTCAAGCCTGTCATTTTGCTACTTTAATAAATGGGTCATAAGTCTGAATCATGCTTGTCCACACAAACCAATTCATCTTTTTTCTTTTCCAAGTTTATGGAATTGGAAGAAGTATTAAAGAGTCATAGGTCCTCAATTCTTCCAGTTTTTCTTTTTTAAAGTTATTTTATCATCTTGTTCTCCATAGGCAGAGCAGAGCCTGAAAACCAAAAAGCTTACCTGAGTTTGATGGGAATCCAGGCTTGGTATTGGGTAGTGGGACTTACTAGCTGATTGCACCATACATAAAGTATACGGATATTACCACAACATAGACAGCATTTGAATTCCAACTATTGAACAACTTCAGAGAACAGAAAATTTACTGTATTGCTGAATTATCCATGGATACACGAAATTATCCGTGATGACAGAAGTCATCATATTAAAGTAGATCAACTTGAATAAAATACATCATTAACTGGCAAACCAGGGGAAAAGGCAGTCTTCCAATGATCAAATCAATCAATACATATTCACTCACCATAGTTGTTTCATGTTGTTTTTCTGATATTTTAGAAAACTGTGAAGTTAACTAAACATACAAACGATTAAGTTTTAATGAGATATATATTACGGTATGTATAAATTTGCCAATATATTTCTGTAATATACCAGTATTTCTATGCCTATATCCTAACTATTTAGCAAACTGTTTCTTGTTTACTCCTAATATGATTTTGGTGAGTCTTATCCAACTATTTCTCCAGTCTTTACAAATTCCAAAATTCCAGAATATCTTCTTGTATTGTTACAATTAAACATTAAAATACAGCATGAATATTACTACTATCAAGATTATTTAATCCAATATGAACAGACAAAGATAGTGCCCCTCAGAAAAAATTTCCTGTTCTCCAAAGAAGACTTTTTTGGGCATAGTCCCAGGCCATGAATAAATAACTATTAGAAATAGTTTCAAACACATTTCCATCAATCAGAGACAGATACCATGCTCTTGGCAGCCAATCAGCAACAAACACGACTAGAGATTTTATGTCGGGTTAGACTACATAAGGCTACTTGTACAACTATAACTAATCAAATATTTTCTTTGTTTTTCTTCTGTGTTTGTCCTACAAAAAGCCTTCCCCTCATGTTCCATTGATAGAGAACTCAGACCTCTTCAAGTTTGGAGGCATGTGACTCATGAATCACTATTTACTCAAATAAACTCTTTAACATTTTATTGTGCCCCGATTTACTTTCTAACAATATAGATAAAGAGACAAATTTTATCAAATTGATTCAAGAAAAATAGAAGGCCTTTAAAATATATTGCAATTAGATAAATGTTGTATTTTTATCTAAACCTCCAAAATGTTAAATAATTGTAAAATTTCACTGATACTGCTTTAACAGGCAATATTCTGATAAGATTTGATAACAGGTTAAGGTAGAATAGCATAAGAAATTAAATTTTTGAGTAAATAAAATGATAATGCACATAATCTATTACTGTATATAAATAATACATTATATTCTAGTGGAATTTATCCTAGAAATGCAAGCTATGCTTTTAATGTAATATATTAATGTAATTCATCACATTAATAAATTAAAGCTGATAACTATATATTAATATAGATACAGAGAAATGTCAAAATTTAGAACCAATTTTTCTTTATAATTATTATTATCATTATCATCATAACTCTTTGAAAGCTTAAAACAGTGAAACTTCCCAACTTTATGAAAGAAATTTTTCAAACATGTAGAGAAAACGTGGCACTGAGTTGTGAAATAATAGTTCCCCTTGCTGTTGGAAGACAAGGATGACTGCCATCACCACTATTAAACTTTATAATAGTAGAATAAATTTTACTATGATAATAAAAAAAATTTCATTATTTTTAACAAAGTAACTACTATGAAGTTATTATATCACAGCAATAAAATAGAAGAGATAGAGAAGTAATTAGGGCTGAACTCAAGGACCAGTTTTAATTATTTTCAATTGAGCCAATACTCTGCTTCTAAACTTCAAGACATTTTATAAACTATTAGGATTAATAAGAGTTAGGAAGGTTTCTGGATGCAAGATTACTACTCCCAAATCAATAACATTCCTATATTCCAAATATAAATTAGGCAATGAAATTAAAATATATCATCCATGAAAGCCAAAAATTATAATGTACCTAGGAATAAATCTGTCAGGCTGTGCAGCAGTTTATAGAGGAAGCAATAATATTTGCTGAAGGGCATAGAAAGATCTAAAATAATGGAGAACTATACCAGATTTATAAGAAAAAATGAAAAATGTATGACTTGAAGTATCAAATAAAAATAGAAACTATGAAGAAATAAATTGATACATTTGATACCATTAAAATTTAAAAATTATATAAAATCAATTAATAAAATATTAAATGTACTTGTAATACATACCAAAAATAAAAGACTGATGTTTAGAAGACATAAAGATTTCCTACAGATCAGTAAAAATAGAAACATAAAGAAAAAAAACCAAAGTTCATAAAGAGCTCATTAGAAAGAATTATTAATGCTGAGAAATGTATGATAATATGCTTGAAGTCAGTCATAAGCAAGGTTGTGCAGACCAAAACAACAAGATTTTAATAAACATTATTTTACTTATTTAAGATTGGAGAATTGTTAAAGGTCTGTTAATACAAAGTTTAGGTAAAAGTATAGGGAAGTAGTAAACTTCTATATGCTGGTGATGGACTGCATAATTGGTATCACCATGTAAGAGAGCAATTTGTTACTATTATCGTGTAACTTTGAAAATGTGCACACCTTACAATCCAGCATTTATCTTCTTTGTGTAACAGAATGTTGAATAAAAAGGTGTTAAATATCCCACATTCTAAAGGCAATAACCAATAATAGAAATATTAGTGCTTACTAAGACGTGAGTGAGCCAACTTGTTCACTACGAGTTGTCACCCCACGTCACGTCACTCCATTCTCCAATGTTCTTCCCCAGGTGTCCAGAAAATAGAGTTAAAGGGAGGAGAGAGGTCCTTAGAGGGAACTTGTACATGGTGTTTTTGGGAAAACCACTGAAAAGAAAAGGTCTTAAATATATACTCCTCATACTGTGAACTGCTTTATAAAAGGGAAACAGCCACTTTGTTCTACAGCTAGGTGATGAGCTTTCAGTCCTGTGGATAGGAGAAGTTAGAAAAATTCACAAATTTACAGAAATAAGGCCAGGGAGAAAGAGAGGGAAAGCAAATTCAGAGAGACAAAGCAGGGCAGAAAATGAGGATGAGAGTGGAGCCTGCTTACTCTCCCTTGTTTTTTTTTTTTTTTTTGTGAGGTGTAAGGTTTCTTGTGAGTCAAAAGGAAAACATAGGGAGTTGTGTCTGAACTATCCTAAGATATCCCACCTTAGAGTTTTCTGCCCCAAGGAGTAATTGAACTCCTGGTGTAATGCTTCTTGGCTGTGGCTGGAGGTTAGATGGGTACAAGATTTGAGTTTGATCTACATTATACAAGTCAAGAAATTGCAAAATGATTCCTTGAAGAACACCATCATACCTTCCAAAAGAGATTCAGATTTGTCAGGCTGCCACATAAAAGAGTTGAAGGCTACCCAGGATAAGCCAGAGAAGAGCAACAAGCAACAGAGAGAGTAAATGAACAACAAAAAAATGGGTGATTAAAGTAGAAACAAAACAAATGACAACCATAACAAAACTCTTTGACTTTACTTCTTCATGTTCCTATCTCAAAACTCTAGAAAAACAGAATGCAGGGTGATTCTCAGAGCCAGGCCTTGCCACCTAGATTTTCTTCTTCTAGCAGTCATCCTCCCAGGATTGAGGGAGGAGAAGAGGTGAGATTTAAATGGAGGTTGCAATTAATGCTTTAAAACAAAAGATTTATTTAAAATGAAAATTTTTTAAATTCATACAAGTTGTTATTAAGAAACTAGAAGGGGCGGTGTAAATGAGTTCAATCATTATGGATGACAGTGTGGTGATTCCTCAAGGATCTAGAACTAGAAATACCATTTGATCTAGCAATTCCATTACTGGGTATATACCCAAAGGATTATAAATCATTCTATCATAAAGACACATGTTCACTGCAGCACTGTTTACAGTAGCAAAGACGTGGAACCAACCCAAATGCCCATCAATGATAGACTGGACAAAGAAAATGTGTCACATATACACCATGGAATAATATGCAACCATGAAAAACGATGAGTTCATGTCCTTTCCAGGGACATGGATAGAGCTGGAAACCATCATTCTCTGCAAACTGACACAAGAACAGAAAACCAAATACCACATGTTCTCACTCATAGGTGGGTGTTGAACAATGGGAACACATGGACACAGGGAGGGGAACGTCATACATTAGGGCCTGTCCGGGGTGGGGGTCTAGGGGAAGGATAGCAATGGGTGGGGATATAGGGGAGGGATAGCATTAGGAGAAATACCTAATGTAGATGGCAGTGTGATGGGTGCAGCAAACCACCATGGCAAGTGTGTACCTATGTAACAAACCTGCATGTTTTGCACATGTACCCCAGAACTTAAAGTATAGTAAAAAAAAAAAAAGATTATTCCATCTGCAAAAACAAACCTCTGTATCTATTATGTGGATAAACAGCAATGAAAAATGTGTACAAAGACATGTACTAATGTATTAGTCATTGTATCATTTAGTGAGTAGATTTGGACAGATTTTGCTCTCCTTGTTTTACTTTACTATATTATTTTGTTCATATAAATGTCATGTATACTTTCTTATAAAAGTAAAACTGGATGGCATGGTGAAAAAAGTAAAATAAAAGTCACTTTGAGGAAAAACAGAAACTAGAAGGGGTGATTCAGCAGAATGTTGAGAAAGACTACAAGAAAATACTTTTTCATGTTTCATGTACATCTGAATTGAGACTAATGGTTAAACTCACACGTGTAAAAAAGGCACGACACAGGGATTTTCAACAATTGCAGTGTTGAAATGATAAAAACTAAAACAATGTACATGCTCATTAATTGGGATATTAACATGGATTTGAGTTAACAAACATGGCCAGTAAGTTGTGTAAGACAGCATATAGTATGATAATATTTAAAACATTTATTTAAAAATATATAGTACTATGTTCTTAAGTAAATATGTGTGTGTTTTTTTCAATGAGATAGAGTCTCACTCTGTCACCTGGGCTGGAGAGCAGTGGTGTGATCTTGTCTCACTGCAGCCTCCATCTGCTGGGCTCAATCCTCCCACCTCAGCCACCAGATTAGCTGGCACTACAGGTATGTGCCTACAATCCTGGATAATTTTTTTTTTTTGCATAGATGGCGTTTCAACATGTTGTCCAGCCTGGTCTCAAACTTCTGGGCTCAAGTAACCTGCCTGCCTTGGCTTCCTAAAGTGCTGAGGTTATAAGCGTAAGTCACCTTGCCTGTCCTACATAAATGTATTAATACTATATATGTGAAAATATAAAATAGACATAGGGAGGATATTTATTAACAGTGGAATGGGAGAAGGACAACATTCAAAGAAATGAAGAGTCTCAGCAGAAATAATGTATTATTTCTTTCAAAAAAGAAAGATCTGATCCAAAGTTTGTGTAATATTAACTTGTTTTTTTTAGATAGCAAGTATGTTATCTAGCATACTATTTTTGTGTGTAATACAAATATATTTTGAAATACTTTACTATAAAATTTAGTTGGAATTATAATGCAGATAATGCTATTTTTTAACTTATTATCTGCATTACAATTCCAACTGAATTTTATAGTAAAGTATTTCAAAATATATTTGTATTACGCACAAAAATAGGGGAGGGATAGCATTAGGAGAAATACCTAATGTAGATGACGGGGTGATGGGTGCAGCAAACCACCATGGCAGTGTATACCTATGTAACAAACCTGCACGTTCTACACATGTACCCCAGAACTTAAAGTATAGTTAAAAAAAAAAAGATTATTCCATCTGCAAAAACAAATGAAACTCTATATCTGTTATGTGGATAAACATAAATTAGCATTAAAAATTAGCATTATCTTCATTACAATTCCAACTAAATTTTATAGTAAAGTATTTCAAAATATATTTGTATTATGCACAAAAATAGGAGAGGGATAGCTTAGGAGAAATACCTAATGTAGATGATGGGGTGATCTAGACTTAATGTAGCTGCTCATTTTTTGAACGTTTAAAAAATTAGCATTATCTGCATTACAATTTTTAATTGACATAACATCATACACCTTTATTGGATAGTTTATGGTGTTATATATACATTTTGTAATGAGAAAAACAAAGTAGTTAACAAAGCAATCACCTCAAATATTTATCATTTATTTTCAGTGAAAATATTAAGAATCTTTTCTTCTAGCTACAGTCACACATTGTTTAACAATGGAGATACGTTCTGAGAAATAGGTTTTTAGGCAATTTTGTCATTGCATGTACATTATAGAGGGTACTTAGACCTACTTGGTATAGCTACTACTCCTAGGCTATCTAGTATAGCCTATCATTTTTAGGCTACAAACCTGTACACCATGTAATTGTTGTGAGTACTGTAGATAATTGTAACACAAATTGTAAGCATTTGTGTACACTACTATAATCTTACAATCTGACCACTGTCTTGTATGTGATCTTTCATTGGCTACAGTATTCTTATGTGGTGCCTGAATGTATTCTGAAATATACAATACATGATTGTTAATTAGAAACACCCCCCTGTGCAATGGAACACCAGAACTTTACTCTTCCTATCTGATTGTCACACCATACCCATTGGCCAAATTCTCCCCATATTTTCCTCCTTTCTACCCTCCCCCAGCTTCTGGTGACCACTTTTCTGCTCTCTACTACTATAAGATCAATGTTTTTAGATCTCAAATATAAGTGAGATCATGTGGTTTTTTTCTGTCTGTGTCTGGCTTACTTCACTTAACGTAATGTCCTCTGGGCTCATCCAAGTTGACACAAATGACAGAATTTCATTATTTTTTTGTGATCAAATAGTATTCCGTTGTTTATATATGACATTTTTCTTATTCATTCTTTTGTTGATGGACATTTAGGTTGATGTCATATTTTGGCTATTGTAAATAGTGCTGCAATAAACAGAATAGTGAAGATATCTCTTCTCCTTACTGATTTCATTTCCTTTGAATATATATCCAAAATGGGATTGCTGGATCATATGGTAGTTCTATTTTAATTTTTTATAGAAACTTCCATACTGTTTACCTTAATGACAGTACTAATTTACATTCCCACCAACAGTACGCAAACTTTCTGCTTTCCCCACATCCTTGCCAACAGTTGTCATAGTTAATCTTTTTGGTAGTGGCCATTCTAAAGGGACTAAAGTGACGTCTCGTTGTTTTGATTTGTATTTCCCCAATGATTAGTGATGTTGAGCTTTTTTTTTTTTTAAATATATCTGTTGGCCATTTGCATGTCTTTTTTTGAGAAATGTCAATTTAGATCTGTTACTCATTTTTAATTATTTCTTTGTTTTTTCTATTGAGATGCTTGAATTTCTTATATACATGAATAGTTACCCTTGTCAGATATCTAATTTAAAAATGTTTTCTCCTATTCTGTAGGTTTCTTTTTATTCTGATGATTGTTTCCCTTGCTGTGCAGGTTTTTAGTTTGATTTAATCTGATTTGTCTATTTTTGCTCTCATTTCCCATTCATTTTGAGATTTTATTCATAAAAGCCTTAAACAGACCAATGTCAGAAGCATTTCCCCAGTGTTTTCTTGTAGTCGATTTATAGTTTCAAGTCTGTCTTACATTTACATCTTTTTAATCCATTTTGAGTTGACCTTTGACTAAGGTGAGAAGTAGGGCCTATTTTTATTTTTCTTCATGTGGATATCTAACTTTTCTAGCATCATGATGAGAAGATTGTCCTTATTCCAACATGTGCTTTCTATGACTTTCTCTAAAGGCAGTTTGTTGTACATGTATGGATTTATTTCTGGGGTCTCTATTCTATTTTATTGGTCTATGTATCTGTTCATATGCCAGTTCCATGCTGTTTTGGTTACTACAGCTTTGCAGTACATTTTGAAGTCAAGTACTATGATGCCTCCAGTTTTATTCTTTTGCTCAATATTGTGTTGGTGCTTTGGGATATTTTGTGGTTCCATCCAAATTTTAAGACTTTTATCTGTTTCTGTGTAGAATGTTACTGGTATTCTAAAAGGGATGGCATTGAATCCTATTGATCACTCTGGGTAGTATGGACATTTTAACAATATTAATTCTTTCAACTCATGAACACAAGGCATTTTTTCATCTAATTGTATACTTTTGAATTAATTTCATCAGTGTTTTTAAATTTATACTGTAGAGAACTTTTACCTCTTTGGTTAAATCATTCCTAGTTATGTTTTTTAGATATTATAAATGGAATAGTTTTTTTTTTAATCAGAGAGTTCACTATAAGCGTGCAGAAAAACTACTGATTTTGTGTATTGATTTAGTATTCTGAAACTTTACTGAATTTGCTGATTAGTTATAACAGTTTTTTGTTGGAGTGTTTAAAGCACTCTATATATTAGGTTACATTGTCTTCAAACAAGGGCAGTTTGACTTTCTCTTTTCCTATTTGGTTGCTTTATAAATATTTTTATCTTGTGTAATTGCTCTGGCTAGGGCTTCTGTACTATGCTTAACAGATGTGGAAAAAGTGGGCATCCTTCTCTTATTCTAGATATTAGGGGAAAAGCTTTCAAATTTCCCCCATTCAATATGCTATTATCTGTGGGTTTGTCATATACGGCTTTTGTTGTGTTGAGGTATGCACCTTTTATGTCGGATTTTTTGACAGTATTATCATGACAAGATATTGAATTTTGTCCAATGCCTCATCTGCAACTGTTGAAATGGTCACATGATTTTTGTCTTTCAGTTTGTTAATGTGGTGAATTACATTTATTGATTTGCATATGTTGAACTGTCCTTGCATCCCTGGGATAAATTTTAGAGATTCTTTTAATTGCTTGATCTGGTCTGCTATTGAAGCTCTCTATTATGCTTTCAACTTTATTCTTTGAATTCTTCAGCTGTAAAATTTCTGTTTAGTTCTTTTTTATATCTCTATTTCTTTGAATTTCCTGTTGAGATCATGAATTATTTCCCTGATTTCATTTGTCTATCTGTATTCTCTTGAATCTCACTGAGTTTCTTTAAGGTTATTATTTTGCCTGTGATTCTAGCAATTTGCAGATTTTCTTTTCTTTTGGGTCTAGTACTGGAGATTTATTGTGTTCCTCTAGTGATGTCATATTTCCTTGCCTTTTTATGTTTCCTGTGTTCCTTTGTTGATATCTTTACTTCTGGTGAAAGAATCATGTCTTCCAAACTTTACAAAGTGGCTTTCATAGAGAAAAACTATTACCTGCAGATAGATCTCAGTGTACCTGTTGGGAATGATGACTTTGTTTGGAGCAGATGCGGTGTGTGTAGTCTTCATGCAGCTTCTTCAGGGACAAACACTGTCAGTGATAAATGTGGGTGTGTTAGTGACTTAGATTAGAGCAGTTTGTGGCCGTGATGGCAGTAGCAAAAGTTGTTAGGGTGCTTAGTGGGAAGGGATTTAGGGGCCCTTCTATTCTTTCTTTCCCCACAATGGAGAGACTTAGCAGAGGGGGTCCTTCTTGGTGTTACATCTGACACAGCCTGTAAGCAGCTTCAGTGGCACTAGGTTCCATGGCCCAGTGCTCAGAATAGCTGTGGAAGTGGGTTTTTGGTCTCAGGGTCTCACAAAGTTATTGTGGCACCTGGGGAGAAAGCACATCACTGACCCAGCTCTAGAGAAGAGGGTATGCTATGAAGGATTGGGCTCTTGTAGTAGGGTATAGCTACCATTTGGAAATCAGCCAGTAGGTTCAGTGGCAGCTCAAGTCCTCTGTGATGAAGCATTGTCTCGTGGTGACTCTGAACTCTGAAACTTAGTGTATCACAGACTGTGTGGCCAGGTTAAGCAGCAGCAAGGCCCCCATAAAGGTGGAGCACAGCTGTGACTTCAGTATCAGGGAGCATTGAGCAGCATATGATGACTCCATTTAATGAGGCGTAGGGTGCCTCAGCAGCTTGTACTCTAATGGGCTATTCCAGCATCAGGGAAACATGGCACTAGAGTTTTTTTTGGCCTGAAGGGTGGGTGTTTCAGCCAAGCCACTGCTCTGTCTCCCTGGGACATGTAGTACAATGTCAGCTCAGCCCTAAGATGCACATCTGCTCAGCTTGGCCAAAATACCAGTTCTTCAGGAGGCTGTGTACTGCTTTAGCTTGTGCCAAGATAATAAGATTGCTCTGAGTGGCCCAGGCACCATTTACCTGGGAAGCTGGATGCCACTTCAGCTTAGGGACAGGGGTGTACTCTAGGCAACAAAGTTTCCCTTTCCAATGAAGCAGGTTGCTTCTCCAACTTAGGCACTTAAGAGATGATTTTGACAGCTGTGGGACACCAAGGTATTGTTTTCCCAGGAGAAAAGGGTTTCTTTCAGTTTGGCATGGGTTTAGCAGCTGCAGGGTGGGGTATATGGAATAGCTCTGCCAAGGCACCATTTCCCCAGAATGGAGTGAGCAGCTTCAGCTTGGATCTGATAAAGTGAGGCACAGGTCTGACTGGGAGGGGTAGGTGGGGCAGCTCCACTGCCTTTTGGCCCCACATAGTAGAGTCTAACAGCAGCTCCTAGCTTGGCTTGGGGATATGGAGCCACTAGGCGAGGGTGGCTTGGCAGCAGCAGTGGCTAAGCCTCCGGGATGACAGGGTCTAGCCACTTGCTCCCTGACCAAGACACACCCCATCGGTAGTTACAGCTCCACAGCGGTGTAGTGCAGTAGCCTTGCAGGCCACAATTCTAGGGTAGCATGTTTGCTACTTCTCTTGTGGATCACAGCTTTGTTGACTCCAGGCAGCTCCTTCAGGACTGCAGGCATGCAAGGGGTTGATGAGGGTTGCCGGGATCTTTCTTCTGCAGGAAGAGATTTCTCCTGGTTCACATCTGATCCTGGGCTGGGTGATGGGGTGATAGAGGCCGGGTGTTTCCTTATTCTCTCTGTGACTGTCCTAAGTATCTGTGCCGACACAGTCTCTGCTACCCCTTTGATGTTCTGTGCTCCCCTTAAGTTATCTTCACTAAAATGTAGTTGTTTATTTGTTGTTTTGGCTGTCTTTGTGTTGGAGATCAGCATCAAGGGCTTCTAGTGGACCATCTTACTGACATCACCCTCTATAGATTATGTTAGCTTTTTACTTCCATAGGCAGAGAATCACTTTGAGCTTACTTCAAATATTAATTCTTGTTGTCATTTGCATCTTCATGAGTCATTCCAAATTTTAGTTTTTTGTTTTCCTTTGAGAGGGCTAGGTGTCATTTGACTTTCCCCGAGAAGCTCTTAATTAAAACAAACACAAACATGAATCACGTTTTTAAATTTCTTTTTTATCCTAACCTGAAATAAAATTGAAATAAAAAAGATAACTAGGACCTCTTCTGTATACTCAACTAAGCTTATCTAATTTTGATTCTCTGTTTAGAGCAGGGGCTTATTGCAAGCTTTTGAAGTTGGGATCATTTTAAAAATCTGTTTCCTTGTGAAAAGTTGATGCATATCTTTAGACTGTAGGTTGATATTTCAAGTCCTATTTTCTTTGTAAAGCTCTGAGCGTGACCCACTATCTATTTTCTTATGACTCGTACCGAAATGATCACACATGTGGCTAAATATCATATGAGATAAAACATTTTTCAAAGATCTATGTCCTATACATTATGCTTAAAAATACAAAATTCCTCAGTCCAGTAAAAGTTTCCCTATTTAGCATGAACATTTTAAAAGTTAAAATACCTGTTTTTGATTCATAATATTCATGGCGCAGTGGATAGCCCTAACTGTATTTACTAAAGCAAGATATCAACATCTGGCATGATTATTTATTTTAGGGTAAGTCAGTGTCTTTACAAATTATTTCTACCAATATGAGAAGAAAATGGAGACATAAGACAATAATCAGGGAGGTAATTTTCATTAGCACAGTTATTGTCTGTGTCATTACTGAATCCTATGTGCCTATTTGTGTAAGTGTTTGAAATGGTCTGCTCTACATTTATTTCTCTTGTGCCTACTTATTTAGTTATTTCTAAATATAAGGAGATCTATAACAGCTGTCAAGCAAGGCTTAAGAAAATTGTTTTGTTCATGTAACATACTTAAATATATATTAGAATATATATATATATGTATATGCCTACAGACAATTCTACATACATATTATGGTCACAAAATTTATCTAGGCTATATATTTATGTTTGTTATGTATATGTATATTGTAAATTTATGTTTAATTATCAGCAGTCTCCTTCTGCTAGCATATTATTGCATTTTTTCACTCACTCACATTTCTGGTTACACTTCACTTAAAATTATATTGAATTTTGCTATTTCTGTTTCTTATCTCTTATTCATCATCCCCCTGCTGTGGTTATGGGGGCTTGACAGTGAAAATAAGATTCTTAAGTTCATGGAATCTTTATTCTACAAAGTGTGCCTTAATGTCATTTTTATCTGCTAACAGACTCCATAAGCAGGAAAAGCAGTGAAAGGGAATGAAAATGATTATTTATTCACCAGCTTGGTAGAGCATGTCACTAATGAACCATGATTGCAGATTGTCTGAACAAATTTCCAGGGTCAAGCAGGGTCCTATCTTTTGATTTTCTTGAAAATATGCCTAATAATTATTTACATTTTCAATCTATATTTATTTTAGTAAATTGGGAATATGGTTGGCATCATATACAGCAGATATGATGCTTGTTAAGTGAAAAGGGTATTAAATTGCTTGTGATTCACTATAGCATTATACATTTTCCACTTACTATGTAGTGGCTAGCCTCTCTTACATTCTTCTATATTTCAGTTATTAGTTGGAGAAAAATCTTTCCACATAATTTAGGTTCTTAGAACTTTAAATTCAATAAATATTGATTCAGTGTGCCTGAGTTCATGCCAGTTACATGGGACATAGATATTAGTAAGACAGTCAATATCATCAAGAATTCATTGTAGAAGAAACAGCAAGTCAGTGAATATGTAGAATTTTTGAAGTAAGTTTCTCTGATTATCTTGTCTTTATTACAGTCATTACCACCAATTAACATATAACAGTTAAAATTTCACTTGCTCCAAAAACTTCTTTTATTTATGTCACATTGTAAGATTTTCTAGTTAGTGATCTAATACTTTCATGGTGTGTGTGTGTGTTTGTATGTGTGTGTGTGTGTGTGTGTGCGTGTGTGTGTGTGTGATATATGTGTTACGTGCATAAGTTTGATCATAGTGCTTTATAACAATTATCACATTTAGTTAATATGACTATTCTAAAATCAGTATATGTGTGTGTGTGTGTATACAACACACACACACACACACACACACACACACACACACACACACACACTTTTTTCTATTTCCTCAGTCTAAACCATAGTTTATTTGATGCCCGTATAGTTCTGTTAAATTATTGCCATTGTACATCTAGATCTTAAAGTCACCTTGTCTCACACACTAAATGATTTTTTTTCCCTGCTCAGGGTTTTACTCTCAGTTAGTGGTACTGTTATTATCAGTGATAAAGCCAAGAAGACCCATCTATCACTCCCAGTTCTATTTCTTGACTTAGTCACTTCCAACAAACTTTTAAAAAATCCCCTCAATTTTACATTCTGATGATTACACCCTAGACCTGTTCATATCCAGAACCATAACTCTATTAGTCTGACCCCTTCCATTTGCCCTGACTCTAGTTGGGTCACTCCAAACTATTGTTTGCCTGACTTAGACCTTTGACCTATCAATCCATCAAAGTTTTCCACTATCCAGTCTCCATATGCTATCTTCATTTCTCTTCATACACACTTAGGCTCACACCCCATTATTTACTGAGTGTTTTGGAATCTCCTGGACTCCCTTTTTTCCTCTTTCCCTTCACTCTTTCTATCTGAGAACACCCTAATTTGGGGTGTAATATTCTTAAGTATTTTATCTTGAAGCTATCCCTTATTTCTCTGAAACATTATTCTCCCATTTCTACTGGATTATCCCCATCAGTTTGTCAGTACATGCCATTTAAAGCCAACAAAATAAAAAATTTTGTATTGACCCCCTCCATTCGCATCCAACCATTGCTCCATTTATCTGCTGCTTTTTTCAAAAACACTCCAAAAATGAGTTGTTTCTCTTTCTTTTTTTCCTCCATTTCCTTGCTTCTTTTACACTCTTCAACATACTCTATCTCCCTCAAGTTTTCACCTCTCTGCTACTACTGTACTGTTGAGGTCAGCAAGGATATCCCTTAGTGCCAAATTTAATTTTCTTTTCTGTTGTCCTTTACATGCCTTACCAGTACCATTGCACACAACTTGCTGCTCCTTTCTTCTTGAAATGCCTCCCTCCCCTTGCATATCTTTTGGTACGGATGGTAAATTGACTCTTTTAATATGTGTTCTAATATTTTATATATAATTTATAATCTGAAAATTATATATGCAGGGATTTTAGTAATGACAATGGCAAAGTATAGAGCATGAAACATTATTTTTGCCTGTGTAACATGATTATAAAGCCAGTTTATCTGGTGGTGGCTTCCTGTCTTTACATTGTGGCCAAGGAAGTGTGCAGCCAGCAATTGAGACCATGCCAATATTTTTTTTTACCAGATTTATGATTATAACATGTAAAACTATTCCATTGATAGACAACTGCAGTTACCTTGTTCTCGGAGTAAATTTTATGGACCCAGCCCAACCACCAAATTTGTAAGCATTTAATTTCCTGTGTCTATATTCCCTTATTCTTAAAACCAGTAGGTAAATCCTGTATGATGCAGTTTCTGTAATATTCTCTTGTTGTTCTCTTTATTTCTCTTGTTGCTACTTTGGAGATTTCTCAACTGAAAACTTTTCTTCTGCTCAACCTCCAACACTAAAGTATATCAGCTATCTATCATGAAAGCATTTCTCTTCTTTAATTAAAGGAAGATTTAATTTTCTGAGATAACCTCATCCAGTCTCACACTGTATATATTAATATCACCAATGTGCTGATGGATGCCAGCCCATTTTCATCTTTAAGTTTAAATGTCTTATGAACTCTATATTTTTATATCATACTTCGTACCTCATATCACCACCTGTATCTTCTTAACACATTCTAAAATATTCATTTTTTTTCAAAACAGTGTACTTGATCCTCAACTGGTACCTTTATTGCCCCATGAAATGTATTATCTTTCCAAAATTTTATATTTTGATAAATTGCTCAGCAATCGACCTAAATATCTCAACATTTCCCAGAGATTTTTATTTTTATTTTTGTCTCTTTTTTTTCTTTTCTTTTCTTCATGAGCATTTTTTTTTTTTTTTACTGTGCTTTGGGTTCTGGGCTACATGGGCTGATCTCGTAGGATTGCTACCTAAGTACATACATGGCAAGGTGGTTTGCTGCCTCCATCCCCCCATCACCTATACCTGGCATTTCTCCCCATGTTATCCCTCCCACCCTCACTGTCCCTCCCCTATTTCCCCCTTGTCAGGCCCCAGTGTGGGATGCTCCCCTCCCTTGTGTCCCCATGTTCTCATTGTTCAACATCTGCCTATGAGTGAAAACATACAGTGTTTGATTTTCTGTTCTTGTATGAGTTTGCTGAGAATGATGGTTTCTAGATTCATCTGTGTCTCTACAAAGGACATGAACTCATTGTCTTTTACGGCTGCGTAGTATTCTTTGGCGTATATGCGCCACATTTTCTTTGACTGGACAGGGCTTATATTTTTTAAATTCTCACAAAGAATCTTGTGATAGAGGTGCTATCATTATTCTCCTTTTACACATAAGAAAATTCAGAGATGTTATGTAAATTGTTACATATTACATAGTGAATAAAATGTAGAACCAGGATTCAAAATGAAATCTATACTGTTAGAAAACTCTACTTTGAATGATCAAACTATTCAGCTTTCTAATGAAAATGAGTGCTTTTAAACTTGAAAGAGCTCTAACATTTGTCAAATGTTCTGTACTGGGCACAGGGGCTGTGGTTAGAATCCCCATGGAATTCTAACAACAACCTCATGGAATAAGCATGTTTACTGCTTTTTAAAAATGATAAATTTTGTATTCAAAGACATTTATAAGTTTATCAAATAAACCTTCACTAAGGCAGGACAAAGACTAACAGCAGACAAGATATATACAGAAAAGGTGTTTAGTATCCAGATATATGTAGGACATCTCATTTGTTATTGGGCTGAGGTTTCCAAGAAAATTAAGCAGGATTCAGATTTAGTATCTGAAACTCTTCGAAAGAAAATAAGATTAGATGATAGGCTGGACAGGGAAAATGTGGCACATATACACCATGGAATGCTATGCAGCCATAAGAAATGATGGGTTCGTGTCCTTTGTAGGGACATGGATGAATCTGGAAGCCATCATTCTCAGCAAACTGACACAAGAACAGAAAATCAAACACTGCAAATGCTCACTCATAGGCAGGTGTTGAACAGTGAGAACACAGGGACATGGCGGGGGGCATCACACACTGGGGTCTGTTGGGGGGGCAAGGGAGGGGCCGTGGGGGGGGAGGTCAGGAAGGGATAACATGGGGAGAAATGCCAGATGTGGGTGATGGGGAGATGGAGGCAGCAAACCACATTGTCATGTGTATACCTACGTAACAATCCTGCATTGCCCCAGAACCTAAAGTACAATAAAAATAAAAAGAAGATTAGCAGAACTATAGTCAGGGATTGTTATGTAGCAGGTTTTTATCTTTGTCTTCCTCAGACAATGGTCCACATGGAGATCGGTTGCTTTGCATAAACATGACTGATGTGCAGGCTCCAAAGCTGTGGTCTATCCACAGAAGTGAAGAATGTGAAGAAAGATGAGCCTCTGCATCAGCAGAATCCTAAGGGGAGGGATGAGTTTCTCTCATGGTTTCTCCTTCTTCTCCTCCTCCTCTTTCTGTTTCTTCCTTTCCTCCTTCTCCTATTTCTCTCTACCTTTTCTTTCTCTCTGTCTCCCACTTTCCCCCGCCTCTTCTAATTGTGTCCTTTATTTTGAAAGACATTTTCCTAAAAGTGAAAAAAGGAAATGCTAGTGTTGGAAGCCTAAAGTCCGAAAGCAAGTTCAGAGTTGGTTAGTGAAATTTGAGTTTCCATTCTTGTCATTTTCAAGAGTGCAGGGATGAGTAAAATTTCAGAGTACACCTTGTCCTGTAAGCCCTTCATTCCTTCACCCATCCATTTATCATTTTCTTAAACATGTGTCAAATACTGGTAACTGTGAGCCACTTGACCATCCTGGAGGTAGAAAGAAAAATAGCAATCTGAAGTTTTCCTGTCCTTGAAGGTCAACAACTCAGTGGGCATACAGATCTAAAAAGAGGTAGAAATAATATCTAGTAATTTTTTAGTACCATGCCATGTGCTTTGTACAGATTTAACACCTAAATAACACTGTGAATTAGGCATTATTCTCATTTTACAGATGAGAAAACTGTGGCCTGAGAAACATTTATAAGATCGCTCAGCTGCTGAGTAGAAAGGCAATTATTATAGCCCCTTTTTTTAAGACCCTAAAACTATACCTCCTTTACTACACTACAGTGCATCTTCTGTCAGTAATACTACATATTAACTGTTAAAACTTATTTAACATGTAAGATGCTGTGAAACTTTAGAAAGGGGGAAGTGATTTTGCATGTGCTTGTTATAAAGAGCTTTACTGGAGTCTATAGAATGCATTTGGAAAGCATGTACCATTTTATTACATTTTTTAAAAATCAGATGCCTTGAAAAGTACTAATTGGATTAGTAACCTGAAAACAAGGCAGTTTTAAAAATTCAGTTTATTCAGGGATTTTTTTTATAACCACTGTTTATGTGATTAATTTGCATCTGTGGAAACAACACATATCCAAAGCTCACAGAAAGTAAGTATGGTGTGTTGGTTACCTGGGACTGCTGTAGCAAATTACTACAAACTTGGTAGCTTAAGAAAACAGAAATTTCGGCAGGGCAAGGTGGCTGATGCCTGAAATCCCAGCACTTTGCGAGGAGGCCGAGGCGGGTGGATCATGAGGTCAAGAGATCGAGACCATGTGGCCAACATAGTGAAACCCTGTTTCTACTAAAATACAAAAATTCTGGGCATGGTTGTGCATGCCTGTAGTCCCAGCTACTCAGGAGGCTGAGGCAGGAGAATTGCTTGAAGCTGGGAGGCAGAGATTGCAGTGAGCCGAGATCGTGCCACTGCACTCCAGCATGGTCCCTGGTGAGAGAGTGAGACTGTGTCTCAAAAAAAGACAGAAATGTTATTCTTTCACACTTCTGGAGGCCAAAAGTCTGCAGTCATTTCACTGATAGGGAACCAACATCTCAGCAAGGCCACTCTCTCTCTGGAGGCTCTAGGAGAGTGCATTCCTCACTTCTCCCAGCTTGTTATGGTTGTTGGCATTCTTTGGTTTATGGGCACATCACTTCAATCTTTAAGGCCACCATCTTCATTTCTCTGCTCTGTCTTCACCTTGTCTTCTCCTCTATGTAAGTCCCATCCCTCTGCAAATCTTTTATAATGACACATAATTGCATTTAGGGCCCACTGGATAATTCACTATAATATTTCCATCTCAAGATCCTTCATGCAACACATCTGCAAAGAGACTCTACCCCTGGTAAAGTAACATAAGTTCTAGCAATTAGTACCTAATAACTTCAGGGTCGCTTATTAAGTCTACCACGTATGGTTACCCAGGATGAAATTGTGTCCAGTCTTGACAATTTAAAAATGAAATAATGCTGGGCTAAAGTGGATGATAAAATACAGCAAAGAAAGGAGGAGAATAGCATGGGCTATTATATCTTTGTGGAAAGGCCTCAGTCTTTACCTTGTGAAATAAAGACTAGCACATGCATCAATCAAAATGAACTTGGTTATGGTGACAAAAAGAAATGGCAAAACCATATTAAAGCTGATAAACCATCTTATACCAACAAAAGTTTCAGCGGACTTGTATTACTTGTCTTTCACGGGTCAGTTGCAGTTCAGTTTCACGTTTCCTTCAGTCTGGAACCCAGGATGATGAGGTAGCCAGTTGGTGGATTAGTGTGAATTGTTCTGGAAGAGGAAAAAAAAAAGCATGGCATAAACTGGCTCTTAAAATTTATTCCAGGTCGAGTTGTAGTGGCTTGTACCTGTAATCTCAGAACTCTGGGAGGCCTAAACACAAAGATCACTTGAGTCCAGGAGTTTGACTCCAGCCTGGGCAACACAGTGAAACCTTATCTCTACAAAAAATTGAAAATGTAGCTGTGTGTGTGGTGGTACATGCCTATGGTCCCAGATACTCAGGAGGCTGAGGTGTAAGGATCACTTGAGCCTGGGAAACCAGGGTTGCATGAGCTGTGATTGTACCCTTGCACTCCAGCTTGAGCAACAGAGTGAGACTGTGTGGAAGAAAGAAAATATATATTTTTTTAAAGTTGTATTTCAGAAATGACATATTGTTTTCATATACGTGATTTAAGCAAGATTGGGGGTTTAATCCTTTTCCAGGTAGAGGCACCAAATATTTGAGAATATTAAATAAGGCTAATTATTAATATGTATAAATTAAATATATTGTTAATATATGAATAAATGACACAGATGACTAATAAATAGGGTAACAATACATAGTTAGATAGATAGATAGCAAGAGAGAGAGAGCAAGAAAGTATAAGATAATCCCCCAATTTTGTGAATGAGAAAGTCTTTAAAAATTTTTTTTGGCCAAATTTCCTATGAATAAATTTAAATATTTAGGTGACCATGTCAAATTCTACTTTTGTAATGTTTACTTTTGCAACTTAATTGCATATTTAAAATCATTTGTGTAAAAATACACACATACAGATTTAACTTTCTTCACTCAAATTTTATGACAAATTTTATTCACACTCTTTTCATGCATCTTCTATATCATTTATTGTTGTCATTAAAACCACTTTTCAAACAATCTAGCATGGTGTTTTAAAACCCATGATCCTCCATTCCATTTACATTATTTGAAATGTAACAACTTTTAAATTAAAATGTGGAAATTTTTAAGTCAAACTGGAAAATTAAGTCAAGTTCCAAGAACATTTACCAATACTGATACAGAATTCCAATACCGTTAAAATACTATGATGTTTTAAAAATCTGTTATTCTAAAGGAGTATTTTCTTCATAACAAAAAAGTGAATTTTTTATTACCTTTAAAAAAAGAGTTTTAAAGACACATCTGTGAAGACAGTTAACAACTGACTGTGATATCGTATAAAGTGTTATTCACTAAATATTTGTTATATATCTTTGCCTTCTATTTTTACTGATACCACCAGAATTTCTTGAGCATCTCAGACAACTGAGTTCATATTGTGCCTTCCTCAAAATATTTTATTCTATTTAGAACAAGTTAATGGAGAAATGACCTATAAGAAGGAAGCATTTTTTTTATTATACTTTCAGTTCTGGGGTACATGGGCAGAACGTGCAGATTTGTTACATAGGTATACTTGTGCCATGGTGGTTTGCTGTACCCATCAACCCACCATCTACATTAGGTATTTCTCCTAATGTTATCCTTTCCCATGCCACCCATCCCCGACAGGCCCCAGTGTGCGATATTCCCCTCCCTCTGCCCATATGTTCTCATTGTTCAACTCCCACTTATAAGTGAGAAGATGTGGTGTTTGGTTTTCTGTTCCTGTGTTAGTTTGCCTAGAATGATGGTTTCCAGGTTCTTCCATGTTCCTGCAAAAGAAATAAACTCACTCTTTTTTATGGCTGAATAGTTTTCCATGGTGAATATGTGCCACATTTTCTTTATCCGGTCTAACATTGATGGACATTTGAGTTGGTTCCAAGTCTTTGCTATTGTGAATAGTGCTCCATTAAATATACGTGTGTATGTGTCTTTGTAGTAGAATGATTTATAATCCTTTGGGTATATACCCAGTAATGGGATTGCTGGATCAAATGGCATTTCTAGTCCTAGATCCTTGAGAAATCACCACACTGTCTTATGGTTGAACTAGTTTACACTCCCACCAACAGTGTAAAGGCATTTCTGTTTCTCCACATCCTCTCCAGTATCTATTGTTTCCTGATTTTTTAATGATTGCCATTCTTACTGGCATGAGATGCTATCTCATTGTGGTTTTGATTTTGCATTTCTCTAAGACCGGTGATAATGAGCTTTTTTCATATTTGTTGGCTGCATAAATGCCTTATTTTGAAAAGTATCTGTTCATATCCTTTGCCCACCTTTTGATGGGGTTGTTTGTTTGCTTTTTTCTTGTAAATTTGTTTAAATTCCTTATAGATTCTGGATATTATTTAGCCCTTTGTCAGATAGATAGATTGCAAAAATTTTCTTCCATTCTGTAGGTTGTCTGTTCACTCTGATGATAGTTTCTTTTGATGGGCAGAAGCTCTGGAGTTTAATTAGATCCCATTTGTCTATTTTGGCTTTTGTTGCCATTGGTTTTGGTGTTTTAGCCATGAAATCTTTGCCCATGCCTATGTCCTGAGTGGTATTGCCTAGGTTTTCTTCTAGGCTTTTTATGGTTTTAGGTCTTATGATTAAATCTTTAATCTATCTTGAGTTAATTTTTGTATAGGATGTAAGGAAGAGGTCCAGTTTCAGTTTTCTGCATATGGCTAGACAGTTTTCCCAACACCATTTATTAAATAGGGAATCTTTTCACCATTGCTTGTTTTTGTGAGGTTTGTAAAAATTAGATAGTTGTAGATGTGTGGTGTTATTTCTGAGGCCTCTCTTCTTTTCCATTGGCCTATATATCTGTTTTGGTACCAGTATCAAGCTGTTTTGGCTACTGTAGCCTTGTAGTATAGTTTTAAGTTTGGTAGCATGATGCCTCCACCTTTTCTCTTTCTGTTTAGGATTATCTTGGCTATATGGGCTCTTTCTTAGGAAATTTAAAGTATTTTTTTTTTCTAATTTTGTGAAGAGAGTCAATGGTACCTTGATGGAAATAGCATTGAATATATAAATTACTTTGGGCCGTATAGCCATTTTCATGATATTAATTCTTCCTATCCATGAGCATGAAATGTTTTCCCATTTGTTTGTATCCTTTCTTATTAAGAAGGAAGCATTTTTAAGACCCATTAATAAGAGGACTCATTTCAAAAGAAACATTTTAGGGAGCTGTCTTTTCTTATATATGGGTATATTTGGTTTCTGAGAGAAAAGCAGGTAAGGAAGAAAGGGAGAGTGTAATTAAGCCAAATTCTTAGTTATCTCAATAGGAAACTAATAAAACCTTTGTACCATCAGTAATTTACTAAAGAGTTGTATACATACATGATTTGAAGAGATTAAAGTAACAAGTAGAAAACATAAAACATATAGGTTTTGACATCCAAAGGGAGTGACTTTAGAATGGAACAAAAAATCTTTTAATTAGGAAATTTCTTTATTATTTTATTTTTAAATTATGTACATTATTACTTTTAACAATTGTAATACAGTTAAACAGCAACAAAAGACATTTAGCCCATTTGGCAAAATTGTGGACATCACAATCCATAACATATAAAAAAATCTGTATGAGCATATGATAAATCTTAGGTAGCTTGCTCCTATAGACACGTTATGGATTACTTCACTTCAATTAGAAAACACACCACCAAAGCATATGCCGCCACTACAGAGCTCCTCTGCATGAATTAATGAAAATGCTGCTTTATGTTCTACTTGCACTTTTTGGCTGTAATTTGGAAATGCTTGGCTATAGTGCTGTTTAGAGATGGTTATAGACGGTCACTACCATTTGTTATGCATCATGTCCTATGGATCCCCTTGGATACAAATGTTTTAATTACTCCGGTGGAATGAAGTGAAACACTTCACTGTGTTGATCTGTCAGGTATAAGACATTCCTTGCTCTGCTCATTCTTGGCTCTGGCTGTTAAAGAGCCATGCTGCTTGGTTTGCAGCCCAGAAAAAGTTACATAAATAACTTCCTCATGGCTGGTCCACTTCCAGACTGGATGTGGTGCCACAGTTTGTTAATATCATATCAGTAAGTGGACCCACTTAGAATATGCAATGGCTTTCTTCATCGAGAAACTGCAGGAACAGTGACAGGTTAAGCAACTGAATACAGGTGAAATAACTTTACAGCCCATGCCATCACCCAGTATTCATTTACATAAAAAAGCTATTTTCATAACCACGTGGACCACATATACCTCCTCTGCTCTTTTTGGCCCTGCTTTTAACATTACATAACTTAAAACTTTTCTAAAATAAATTATTTCCTGTTGTTTTTACAGTGACATTTGTTATCTACTGTATATAGGATGTAATTATGTATTAATATTAGATTGGTTTATATGCCTTTGTGTTATATCAAAGAGAAAATTGTATTTCCTTACCACTCCACTTATCATCATATAAATAACATGAAAACTCAAATAACTTGCATCTTCATAACATTATTTTCTGTGTTTAATCTCAGGTGTCTCATACTATGAGCAGGAGGAAGACATTTTTTTCTGACTACAAATTAGTTGAATGTTCAACATGTGAGGTGAAGTTAAATGTTTGTAAGGAGTAACTATGATAATAAGAAATCCAAGCATGTTTCACATGACTTCATGCACAACTCTGCCCAGTAAGGGAGCTCTGTATGGAACGGGAGCAAACTGCCATAATTGAAGTATTTTGGTGATACATGCAAATGTTAGGAAAATATAACAAAGCAGAGAAACTGCTCTTGGTCTCTGGGAGAATTCTTTCAGCCCTCAGTGTGATCTGTTTATCTTAGACTTAGAAGCATATAATCATCCTGTGGTTAAAAATATCACTGTTCTATGCTCATACATGTGTAAGTATCACTTTAATATATTATTTATCAAACAGTTGCTATCTTTTCCCTATTACAATCCCAACTATGTATTTAGGAAAGATACCTGCACTGTTAAATCTTTCACAAAAATAAAGCAGTAGTTACAGAGATTTTGGCCTCAGCTGAGGAAAGGGGAAAGGATAATATACTTTATCTTTGCCTTTACCTTCTACTAGATTAAAGATATTCCTGGACTGTAAATATGATTTTGAGAAATGTATTACATTTCTGTCACTCCAGGATATTTTGAAAGCCCCATAAAACTATAAGACTGCTATTGGTTTTAAAACTTTTATACAGTGCTGCCTTTATTTATAAATACTAAATTATTCAAATAACAGTGAGTAAATGATATTCCAAAAACTTTAACTGACCCAAACATATAAGAAAGAATTATTTACTCAAAGAAGTCTCCTTATGCAAATATACAATTGTAGAGTGATATTTTGTCATATGTAGAAACAGACAGTAATTAAGGAATAACAGAGAAGGTATCCCTTTTATAAAATCTAATAATTTATTGTTGTTATTTTAGGTTTAATTTTTATCAATTTATTTCAGTAAGAGCATTTTAAAAAATAAAAATCTCATGCCCAAATCAGAAGAAAAAAGTAATTTTTAATAATCCTTATACTAGTAAAGTTCAGAAAAAAGAGTGACAATCTCATCCTCAAGAATCCAGTATCTGTGTAGATTCCTGAATATAGAAATATCACCTTGATGAAACCAATTACTCTCTCATGGACTGAGTTTATTTATACACCTATACAAAAAGGTATATCAGATTAAATAATGATATCTGTTCCACATCCATCTTGCTATAGTTCCTTTTTTCTAAAATAATTCTGTCTACAAATTCATACATAAATGTTTAAAACCTTTTTAAATGAAATCCCATTATTCACCATCAATCTTTCTTGGGTATATTTTTAAAAAGGTCTATAATGAACGTTCGAAATGTTTAGAATAGATTTAGATACAGCGATTAGTGGTGAAGGTAGTACAGAGTTTCTCTATATCCTTTACTCTTTTTTTCTTTACATTTTTACTTGTTAAATCCTAACTTATTATGGTTCGTTTGTCACAATAAATGAGACAATAGTGATACATTCAATAGTGATACTTCATACTGTTTTCATATTTTTTTACCTTTCTGTTTCATGATAACACACTCAATATTCATGTTTCCTCACGTTCCTGTTGACTGTAACAGTTTCACAGATTTCCCTTGTTTTCTGGTGAACTTGGCATTTTTGAAGAGTACTACTCTGGCATTTTTACACTGCCCTGTAGTTGGAATGTGTCTGATTTTTTTCTCATGATTAGTCTGAAATTATTATTTTCATGAGGAAGACCACAGAGGTAAAGTGCCATGCTCGATACATCACATCTACTAGGGTGTGTGCTGTCAACATGAATGATCACTGTTGATGTTAACATTAATCACTTGGCTATGATAGTGTTTGTCGTATTTTTCCACTGTGCAGAAACTTTTTTCCCCCTACTTTCCATACTCCTTGTAAATATTTCACTATGTGCAGCACATACATAAGGAGTGGAAAGTTAGACTACACTTCTCTGAGGGCAAAATATCTTCATAAACCACTAAGCATTTTTTTCTGTATGAAATATTTGCCTACTCTTTCCAATTATTTATTTATTAAATCATTTGTTTATATTAACATAGACCGATGAACATTTATTTATGCTTTGGATCATGAACCAATACTATATTCATTGCATAAAATGTTACAGATTTGACCACTGGGAGCTTTTTCATTTGGCCCCTTTATTGCATTCATATACCCCTATAATTGTGGTTTTTGTTTTTTGTTTAAAGCGCTCCTTTACTTTCAGGCACTACAAGATGCCCCAGGACCATGTTGTACATTTCCTGCCTCAGCTCTAGAATCAGCCATTCCTCCAAGAATCCCTAGTTTCTTTGATTAGAAAATGGTATTAGGAAATAAGATCTGAGCTTTAGAAGTACTCTTCTAAAGTACTTCTTCTGGAGTGTCATTGCTTAAGCCCTCTCAACTGTCTGAGCAAGGAAATAGCTGTGTGTATACAAATGCATATATATGTGAATATCTGTAAATATTTATAATACATCCATCTGTATCTACATTAAACTAAACATGAGGTTATGTTGATGTCCCAACTCTAAACCATTAGCTTATAGATCATTCTAATCGTCTTGCCTTGCTTATCTGTTACCTCTCACTCCAATAGTTTGAAACCTGGCTTCCACTTTCCACTATCTGTTTAATTATTTGATACTAGTATATACATATATTTGGTTTTAGGATTGTTAACCCTTACTTTTGTGGAAAGCAATGCTATCAATTAGAAATGAAGGTTTATTATGTGCAGTCCCTTTTGCCTTTAGTCATAAGGTCCTCATTCTTTTTCACAGTTACTTAAGGTCATTGCATTTCCCCACCCTCCACCATCCTCTTCAGAGAGGTCATTTCATACATCTGTAATACAGGTAGACTATTTTCTCACAGTCTCCATTCCATCCTGAAATTTCTGGAACTCCAAAATCTTTTTGTTTAATTTCCACACACTAAGGTTCACTCTTTATAGAAAGAAGTTCTACAGGTTTTGAAAAATGCACACTAGCATGTGATTTTGCATTACAAAATCAAACAGTATAGTTTAATCACTATTTTAAAAAATCCCCACTGGATTATTCAGGTAACTCTCCTACCACCCTCCTAAATGTCTGGCAAGAAGTGATGTGTTTACTATCTCTGTAATTTTTGCCTTCACAAAATTGTATACAAATAGAATGATACCATATGTAGCATTGTTTGACTTCTTTCTCTTAGCAAAATATATTTAACTATGTTTTCTCATGGTTTGATAGTTCATATATTTTATCACTGAATGATAGTATTCTATTTTATGGATGTTTTTCAGCTTGCTTATCCATTTAGTTATCGAAGGATGTTTGGTCACTTCCATGTTTAGTGATTTCTGAATAGAACTGCAAAGAATATTTGTATGCATATATTAGTATGAAAATAAATTCCCAAATTGATGGGAAATTCTTAGGAATGCTATTTCTGTACCACATGACAAGGCTTTGTTTAGCTTTATAAGAGGCTACCATACTGTATTCCAAAGTGGCAATCCCATTTGGCATTTTGACCATTAATAAATGAGATTTTTTATTGCTTTGCATCTCCATTAATAATTTGTGTTGTCAGTTTCAAGATTTTTAAGCATTACACTGGGTCCGCACTGGTATCTCATTTTTAAAATTTTCGTTTCCTTAATGGAAAATGAAGTAGAGTGTGTTTTCAGATTTATTTTTCATTTGTATGTTTTCTTGGTAAAATGCCTGCTCAGATTTTTTGCTCATTTTTTACTTGGGTTCTCTGTTTTTTGTATTGGGTTTTATGACTTACTTGCATATGTTGGCTACATTCTTTATTTAACATATGCTTTAAATATTTTCTACTAGTCTGAGACTTATGTTTTGATCATTTTAATAGTGTTTTTAATGAAACAGAAGTTTTTTTTTTTTCTCTCTGCTTTTTGCATGTGGATTTCCAATTGCTCCAGCATCAATTATTAAAAAGATTATTCCTTCTCAACTGTATTGCCCTGGTGGTTTTGTTAAAATTTGTGTAGGTCCACTTTTGCGATCCATATTTTATTCCAGTTTTCTGTCTACTTTTCCAACAATACCATACTTAATTATTAACTATAGCTATATACAAGTTTTCAAATGAAACAGTGTAAGTCCTTTAACTTTGTTCTCCTTCTGTTTAAGTTGGCTATTCTAATTCTTTTATCTTTCCCTATAAATTTTTGAATTGGTTTGTTAATATCTACAAAATTCCTTCCTATGATTTTGATTTACTTGGATTGAATCTATAGATCTACATTTTTCTTGCATTAAAGATAAGAGTGACAACTTCCCAACCCTACATTTTGAAGCTGAAGCCAAAAGTCAGTACCCTCAGTACCCTTTTATTAAAGATGATGTGTTATTTGTGTACACTAGCAAGAGAATAGAATGAGTATGGTATTCTTTTGTCATGATGGATAGTGTTTCAATAATTTGTCTTCAGATAAGATTCAAAATTAGAATATATTTTGTACGGGGATGACATACATGGCTGTCTTCATGAAAATAGTAATTATTGCCTCAATTTTTCTGTCACAAAACAACTCCGCTCCTAGACAAACTTCAGTTACATTTGATAGCAGATACCCTAGTCCAAATGAATTTTCTGTGATTTCATCTGATTTACTAGTACTTAAATGTTACTGACAAAGTTCTCATAAGCCAAAATGTTAATATTCCTCTGTTATGTCAATGATTTAGTTATGTAAATTAGTAGAAAATCAGAGATGGCCAAGACAGTTCCCAGCTGTTAAAGGATCCCACCGTAAGTTATCTGAGTATATGCTGCATTCCCCTATAGGCTTGTCTGATGTAATGAGATATTCAGTGTTAATAACTATAGGAAACCCATTTGGGAAAATATAGGCAAAGTTGCATAGGAGTGAGACAATAGTTGAAAACCAAAAATTATAAATCTGGAAATCATAATGCCCCATGAAATCTTAGCTACACAATCATTAAAATTATGAAGAGATTTTTAAATGTTAACAACAGCTAACACAAATGGCATTTTTATTACATACAGAATTAAACTGTATTATCTTAAATGCCTGAACTGGAAAATATGGACATTTAGTTACTTGGTGAGAGAATTGGAAGAAATTTAATTATTTCCAATTTCTTCTCATCACACATAAAACCAAGACCTAAGCAATCATATGATTCTGGGAAACATTTAATATTTCAAAAGGGTTCTCATGGTTATAAATAATTAAATAGATATCGTAACTGTTTTTAAATAACTTTCTCTCTCTCTCTCACACACACACAAAACTCTGAAACTCTGTGTAAGTTACAAAGGGTTGAGCTAACAGTAACCACAAAAAATGTTTAATAACGTGTTGTAGTATGTCATGGTAGATAATTTATTTATGGGCAATGGAGCAAGATATTTTTAAAAATATTTCTCAACATATGACAGCTTTCCAGCAAGGAAGCCCATAAACCATATCTCCTCTACATTCTTCTCACATAGAAGGGAGACACATCTTTCTCCAATAAGATGCAATAAGAATATTTGCAGAATAGACATCTTTAAATATCCCAAATTGCCTAAAGCCTAATATTTGCATGAATATGTGATTATAAAATATTAGTAAAGCAAAGGGCAAGGGCAAATAAATATTGATGATGAAATTTACACAAACTCTGAGTAAATTGCACAGAGAAACAATCTAAACTAAAATTTGTCTGCAATTAGTGTAGCAGTCCTGAATGGAGATCGTGATTATATTGATGAGTATTAACACACAATACAGATCAGAGTATTATCACAATACTGAACAGAGTATTAGCATACAATACAGACCAGAGTGGGTCACAGTAATAGATCAGAGGATGACATGGAACCAGCAACAGGCCAGAAAGAATGATGAAAAAAATAATTTTTTCTCTAGAATATTATGAAGAAATTGGAAGTTAATATTAGTTTAAAACTAAAAGTCATGTATGTAAATTCCAGTTTTGGATGTGTGGTTATGAAGGCAGTTAATTGTAGACAAATTGCTCAGATTTGATTTCTGATCCTACTACTTAACAGTGGTATAATATTAGAGAAAGATTCATTTTCCTCACAATCTCAGATAATAAATATAGCAGTACCTCAAAACAATAGGATTGTTATGAGGATTAGATAATATGATATATGTGATATTCTTAAAGAATGTCTTGCATTTAATAATTGCTCAATAAATGTCAGTTTCTGACACAAGAGCAGAAAATCAAACACCGCATGTTCTCACTCATAGGCGGGTGTTGAGCAATGAGAACACATGGACACCGGGAGGGGAGCACTACACACTGGGGCCTGTTGAGGGGAAATGGGGGAGGGACTGGAGGGTGGGGAAGAGGGGAGAAATAGCATGGGGAGAAATGCCAGATATAGGTGAAGGGGAGGAAGGCAGCGAATCACACTGCCATGTGTGTACCTATGCAACAATCTTGCATGTTCTTCACATGTACCCCAAAACCTAAAATGCAATAAAAATTAATTAATTAATTAATTAAAATTTTTAAAAAATGAAAAAGAAAAAGAAGAGAAATAAAGGAGCTGAGAAAGAAAAGGAAAATGTGACATAGCAGTTCCCTCTTATTTGTGGGGATACTGTTTTAAGACCTCTAGTGCATGCCTGAATTGCAGATAATACTGAATCCTATTACAAACTGTTTTCTCCTGTACATACATACTTACTGTAAAGTTTACTTTACAAGTTAGGCACAGTTAAGGGATTAAAAAGAATAATACTAAAATAGAAGAACTAAAACAAGATAATATAAAAAAATTAAAAAAAAATGTCAGTTTCTTCATTGTAAGTTATATAAACAGCATATAAAATGCTGATACAGAAAATACATATGTGTATTGTAAATTATGTAATAGACTTTAGTAAAATTATGAATACTATAGCAATGTGTTAAGCACATGTATTAAGTTTTATATATTTTTATTTAACATTTTTGTTCAAATATTTGAGAATGAGGCATTTTATAAAGTTGATTCTATGCAGTAAATTAAATTATTTTCAACTTATATTTTTATCCTTCTATCCATAATATCAAAAAGAAAAAAATATTCTATATGAAGTAACCTGATGTTAGACTATCATATTATGGAGGAAAATCTTTATTATTTTCTGAAGGAGCAATCTTCAGTAGGCCTAATATTAGTGAGTGTAAAATGCACTTGATTGGCATATGAACGTTAATCTACCTTTTGTAAAAGAATATTTGTGAATTCCATTAAGGCCATTTTTTATAGATGAATGACTAAATTTTTCTTGTAATTATTCCACTGAATTATGCTTGCAATCTAAATTCATCATATAATTATAGATTTCTGTTTTATGTTTTGTTAATTAGATTTTTTGAAAATGAGGACTATAGCATCAAATCTATAAATGACTTGTCATGTTACAATCCCTTACCTTGACTTAGCAAGCCACACACTCACTGACACACATATACAAATGAGGCGCACACATACACATCTACCTACTATCAAACTTTGAAGTAGAAATAGCTCATTTCTAGCAATATGGAGTATAATTAAATGACCACATAATTTATCATCTAAACCAGAGCATACTGAAAGTGAAAGGTGTCTCTATTTATAATTACTCAGGAATGACAAATGAGAAGCAGATTGTCACAGGCAAACCAAAATGCATGGTGACCGTAACTGGAATACGGGAAATAGCGCATATACAGTGTTCATCACTTTGCTCTATAATAAACTTTCTTGATTTGATTTGAATCCAGGTGCTAACCTTTTTCAGCTGGATGAGTTAATTTATAATCTCTTTAGCCATGGGTTTTTTCATCTGAACCGAGGGCTTAATATTACCTTTCATGGAATTGCTATGATAATCTGATTTGAAAATATTTATGAAGTAACAGTTCTGTTACGTAAACACAATGTAAGCTAACTGCAGTGTTACTACCTTAATAGTTTTAATGATTAAACAATTTGTTTCCAGGTGATAGGCAACATACATTAGTGTGTTTGTTCTGCTGACAAATATGGCGAATTAAAAAATAATTGCATTTTAGCATGTGCTTTGAAATGAAACCAGTTAGATCGTATATACTTGTGTGCCTTCTGCTTTTGTTTTTACCTATATATGCATCTCTACATATGCTGTCTTCTTAGTTTGGAATTTTCCTGAATATAGGGACAGTGTCAGTAGCTTAAAATATTTAGAGTTTCTCTAAATGTTTCTTATATTTTGAAGCAAAAATTATTTTACCTACCTTTAAGTTCCATTTCTGTAATAAATTAGGTAACACCTGAAGCTGCTTTAAAACTTTAACATGTAGTATTTTCCTGTGTTCTAATGTAAAATATATTCCACAGATACAAAGAAAATCTTGGGGATTTTTTTTTTAAGATTCCCTGTAACTTTCAATCTGTTCTGGATATTTTACTCAATGCTGAAATGCATAAAGCTTGTTCCAAAGTATGTACAAAGTCTTACACACAGAACACAAAACTGTACACTTAATACGGTTAAATGGTAAATTTTATGTCTTTTATCACAATAAAAATTTTTAAAAAAATGAAATACCAGTTAATTTATACTCTTTGGATACTTCACACAATTTTTGAAGATATAGGACTCTAAAACATTACATTCGGACAAGTCGGAGGATCCAAGATGGCCGTTTAGGAACAGCTCAGGATTGCAGCTCCCAGTGAAAGCGCAGAGGGTGAGTGGACGCCGCGTTTTTATTGCCCACAGACTAGGAAATTCCTGGGCAGAGGTGCTCCACGGTCGCCAGCGCGGCTGTTTCGGCCAGCGCGGCTGTGCCGGCGGGCACCGCTGCCTTGCCCCGCGCGGCTGCTTTGTCGGCGCCCC
>NW_016107366.1:3776317-3876453 GCF_001604975.1 Cebus imitator | reverse complement strand
AAAAAAAAAAAAACAAAAAAAAACATTACATTCATAATCTTCAATGATTAATTATTTAGTTTATTAATAATCATGAATTATTCATAATAATCATTAAGTTTATTAATAAAATGCAGCGAGGCCTATGAATAAATTTAAATATATTACTATATGTACACATAGAATTTGTACGTAGTAGAATCTCGAATATAACTGTCTACCACAAAAGCCTAGAGTTCCAAGGGACCTCCCTACAAATAATCTTCCTCCAACTACAGATATCCCTTTAAGTGACATATGTAGCAAAAAAAAAAAAGAAACAACAACAACAACAAAATGCCCGTCCACGTCGTATACTCTCATTCACAAAGAATTTATTACTTTACAAAAAATCCCACTCTGTGGTTAAACAACAATATGTAAGAAAATTTGATGTTGCCTCGACTGTAACTTTTAATTTGTGCTTATTAGTTCAACTTCTAAATTTTGTACTCGAATATGTAAGTCTAATATCTTCTTTTATAGTTCTTCAAATCTGTGGAAAGAGCTACTACATCCTCCATTTAGTTGCTACTTTGTTTTGTTTCATTTTAGAAAGAAAGGAAATTATCCCACTTCTTTTAATTATCTTGTTAATCAAAAAATGTATTCACAGAAGTGATTATGGTAGATGTAGTCTAATTTATGCAAATCACAATGGATGTGTTATACCATTTTTTCTGCATATTATATTCCAGTTAATACATCCTGAAAGTAATGCTACATTGTACAGTTACTTTTAAACTGCAACTGCATTTATTTAAAAGTGTGTGAAAATAGTGTATTTGTATTCGATATACAGTATATTTATGGAGTGTGTGTGTTTCGAAGACAGGGATCCTACATACTTATTTACCAAAATTGTACTGCTTACTTTTGGAAAATAAATGGTTTGTTCATTATTTTGTCAGCCTGCCCTGTCCCCACTCATTATACCACTTGTGCTCATATTCCATTATAGTTAAATTATCAAGCAAAATTCTCAGAGACAAAACATATTAATCAGGACACATATAACAACATGAGAAGCCTTTTAGCATCAGCAGCACAAAAAAATCCATAAATAGCCAAAATGCTCATAAAACTCTCAAGTTAAAAGCACCAAGAATGATAGGGGAAGCACAGTTATTTGTTGCATGGAATTATAAAGTAATGACAAAGGGACATGGGAATACATATTGAAGAGAAGGGGTTGGTATGAGTAGTCTTAGCCCAGAAGTCATAAGTGGTACTTTATTGTCATATTTGTATTTTATTTAAACATACTCTATATTACATTAATTGGCTATGTTATGCTTTGACATCTATCAAATAAAATATTTGATACATCAAAATCAGATTTCATAACAGAAACATCTCAGTCACTAAAAGGACACATTGTTGGAAGGGATGTAAACAGATCTGTGACTTGCGCTGTCTTTTAACTTCCCTTGGCTCTTTCCTCACTTTAAATTGGGCAATACAAACTAATCTTCAACTTACCTTCAAATTGAAATAATCTATGCCTGAATGTAAGAGATCTTAAAGAGAAGTTACAAAATCTACCAAACGCCAAGATGCGTAACGTTCTGAGGCTATTACCATTCTGCCAACTTTTCTGATTGTACAGCCTCTTTAGTTCAGAAAACCTTTGAATGGGGTTCTCTCTTCAAGTAAAATCCTTTAGACTAAGGTCTAAGATTCATATTTATATCTCCTTCCTTAAATCTTCTCATTCACATATCCATGTGTATCTTTGATACCCCCACAGAAATAATCAGTATCCATATCTCACTCTATTCCCACATCCCATTCCAAATGGAAAGAAAATATTACAGTTCCTTATAACTACTGTTGCTGCCAGAGTCCTGAAAAGAATCCCAGCTTCTATCTAAACCACTGTATTGCCTGAGCAAGAGATGGTAGAAGACTCTTCTCCGAATTTCCAATATAACCCAAGTACGTTTGTTAGAGATATTCATTATCAAGTTTCAAAGATTGTCCTGTCTTCCTAGTTTACTGAGAAGCTTTATCACAAGTTGGTTTTGGATTTTGTCAAATGCTTTTTCTACATGTATTGTTAAGATACTATAATTTTTCTATTTTAGCTCATTAACATGATGGATTACATTTTTTCTTAAACAAATAATATTTATTTTTTTAGAATTATGTTAACTGATAGATAATCAATACAGGTATTAGATGCAATATGATGTTTTGATATATGTTTATAAAGTAGAGTGATTAAATCAGACTAAAAGAGATACATTAAAACATAAAAATATGGAGGGTTGCATCTCTCTTCTGGGAGTATCTGTGTCTTTCCTCATTCCTTAGATAACTTGGAATATTTCCATTTCTTTGGGAGATCAAACCTAACGTAACACTATAGTTGTATTTTTACATATAAGGCCCATATCAATGTCATGGAAATAATACCGATGCTTTGTTTTCGTTTGTTTGTTTATGTGAACTTTTAATGTTAGAACAATGCTATTTTTACAAAATTGTTGCAAACATAGGATAAAATTTTCCCATTCTTCCCTATTATTAACATTTTACTTAGCGTACTATATTTGTCACAATTAATGAACCAATATTGATACATTATTAGGGAGAACAGTTCTATTGTGCTCTTCTGAAGTCAGCTATCAGAGTTATTCTGTCTACTCATCATTTTTTAAGATTTTTCAGGCCGCAGTTACACACAAGTTTACTGTGTCTCCCAAAATACAAGAGATCGTAAAAAGCTGTATGACTTGTCCTGTCAGAATCTTTTGCCTAAGCTTGAAGTGATGTTGGTGTGGGCGGTTGATAATCCCTCTATGACAATATGCCAAGAGCTCTCCAAAAGTCTTCTCTTGTAATTCCCACACCCCCTCCCCACTTACATGCTGATATTGTTGAGGGCATTAAGTCTCCCATAATCACTTCTACCTTTCCTCTGAAATTTTCACATCTTACCCAAGAATATAGCACCTATTACTTGTTTTCTGTAGCTGAGATTCTCCAGCACCTTCATTATTATACCAGAACAGTACAAATCAAAACCACAAAATCATATACTGCACATTTACCACAATGGTTAAAATAGAAAACAGAAAATACCAAGTGTTATCTAAGCTGTAAACCAACAAACTGCCTTACCCTGGTGGTGAGAGAATATATACTAAGAGGGCCATTTTAGAAACTATTTGACAGTATCTACAAAATTTGAAAATATTCTAATCTTATGATCCAGCCATTGTATGGCCAACAAAAAATGTGTGTGGTTATTTACCAGAAGATAATCACTAGAGTATTTGTAGCAGCGTTATCTAAAATAGATTCAAGCTAGAGACTACCCAAAGCCCAACCATTGTAGAATGGACTGATAATAAATAATGATATAGTCAAACCAGGGAAATTATGCCAAAATAAGAATAAATAATCTTAAAATATACACAGTTAGAGTTCCCTTTCCTCTACATCCACTCTGATAAAAGGTAACACTATCTTTTATTGCCTCCCTGTCAGATATCCCAATAGTAAATATTATGAGCCTTAATTCTCTGGTTCCCATTACATCTAACTTCTATAACTAGATAGAAACTTACTATCATTCATCATTTTGTTAATAGCTGTTCTAACAGTTGTGAATGATATCTAATTGTGGCTTTAATTTATATTTCCCCGATGATTAGAGATATTGTACATTTTGTTTTATTTTATTTTATTTTATTGTACTTTAAGTTCTGGGGTAAATGTGTAGCTCTTGCAGGATTGTTGCATATGTACAAACATGCCATCGTGGTTTGCTGTCTCCATTCCCCCATCACCTTCATCAGGCATTTCTCCCAGTGTTATTCTTCCCTAACTTCCCCAGCCCCTGCTGTCCACCCCTCCGCCCCCGAACAGGCCCCAGTGTGTGATGTTCTCCTCCCTGTGCCCATGTGTTCTCATTCAACACCAGCCTAAGAGTGAGAAGATGAGGTGTTTGGTTTTCTGTTCCTGTGTTAGTTTGCTGAGAATTATGGTTTCCAGATTCATCCATGACCCTACAAAGGATATGAACTCATCATTTTTTATGGCTGCATAGTATTCTATGGTGTATATGTGCCACATTTTCTTTGTTCAGTCTATCATTGATGGGCATTTGGGTTGGTTCCAGGTCTTTGCTATTTTAAACAGTGCCACAATGAACATATGTGTGCATGTGTCTTTATTACAGAATGATTTATAATACTTTGGGTATATACCCAGTAATGGGATTGCTGGATCAAATGGAACTTCTACTTCTAGGTTCTTGAGGAATTGTCACACTGTCTTCCACAATGGTTCAACTAATTTATACTGCCACCAACAGTGTAAAAGTGTTCCTATTTCTCCACATCCTCTCCAGCATCTGCTGTCTCCTGATTTTTTAATGATTGCCATTCTAAGTGGTGTGAAATGGTAAATCAATGTGGTTTTGAATTGCATTTCTCTAATGTCCCATGTTGATGAAAATTTTTTCCTATGTTTGTTGGCATCATAAATATCTTCTTTTGAAAAGTGTCTGTTCATATCCTTTGCCAAATTTTGAATGGGTTTGTTAGTTTTTTCTTGTAAATCTGCTTTAGTTCTTTGTAGATTCTGTATAATAGCCCTTTTGCCAGATGGGTAGATTACAAAATTTTTTTCCCATTCTGTTGGTTGTTGGTTCACTGTAATGATAGTTTCTTTTGCTGTGCAGGAACTCTTAAGTTTAATTAGATCCCATTTGTCTATTTTGGCTTTTGTTTCCATTGCTTTTGGTGTTTTAGTCATGAAGTCCTTACGTATGCCTATATCCTGAATGGTATTGCCTAGGTTTTCTTCTAGAGTTTTTATGGTGGTAGGACTTATATTTAAATTTTTTATCTATCTGGAGTTAATTTTAGCATAAGGTGTAAGGAAGGGGTCTAGTTTTAGTTTTCTGCACATAGCCAGTTTTCCCAACACCATTTATTAAACAGGAAACCCTTTCCCCAATGCTTGCTTTTGTCAGGTTTGTCAAAGGTCAGATGGTTGTAGATGTGTGGTGTTGCTTCTGAGGACTCTGTTCTGTTCCACTGGTCTATATCTCTGTTTTGGTACCATTACCATGCTGTTTTGATTACTGTAGTCTTTCTTTTTTTCTTTCTATATTTTTTATTGTACTTTACGTTCTGGGATACATGTGCAGATCATGCAGAATTGTTTCATAGGTTCATACATAGCAATGTGATTTGCTGCCTCCATTCCCCCATCACCTATATCTGGCATTTCTCCCCATGTTATCCCTCCCCAATCTTCCTACCCCGCACGGTCCTTCTCCTAGTTCCCCCCAACAGACTTCAGTGTGTGATGCTCCCCTCCCTGTGTCCATGTGTTCTCATTGTTCAACACCCACCTACGAGTGAGAACATGTGGTGTACGATTTTCGGTTCTTGTGTCAGTTTGCTGAGAATGATGGTTTCCAGATTCATCCATGTCCCTACAAAGGACATGAACTCATTGTTTTTTATGGCTGAATAGTATTCCATGGTGTATATGTGCCACATTTTCCTTGTCCAGTCTATCATCGTTGGGCATTTGGGTTAGTTCCAGGTCTTTTCTATTGTAAACAGTGCTGCAGTGAACAAACGTGTGCATGTGTCTTTAAAACAGAACCATTTATAATCCTTTGGATATATACCCAGTAATGGGATTACTGGATCAAATCACCACACTGTTGTTCACAATAGTTGAACTAATGTATTCTCCCACCAACAGTGTAAAAGTGTTCCTATTTCTCCATATCCTTTCCAGCAACTATTGTCTCCAGATTTATTAATTATTGCCTTCCTAACTGGCGTGAGATGGTATCTTAATGTGGTTTTGATTCGCATTTCTCTAATGACCAGTGATGATAAGCAGTTTTTCATATGTTTGTTGGCCTCATATTTATCTTCTTTTGAAAAGTGTCTGTTCATGTCCTTTGCCCACTTTTGAATGGGTTTATTTTTTTTTTCTTGTAAATCTGTTTTAGTTCTTTGTAGATTCTGGATATTAGCCCACTGTAGTCTTGTAATATAGTTTGAAGTCAGGTAGCATGACGCCTCCAGCTTTGTTCATTTTGCCTAGATTGTCTTGACTATGCAGGCTCTCTTTTTGTTCCATATGAAGTATAAAGTGTTTTTTTCCTGTGAAGAAGGACAATGATAGCTTAATGGAGATAGAATTGAATCTATAAATTACTTTGAGCAGTATGGCCATTTTCATGATATTGATTCTTCTGAATCATGAGCATGGAATGTTTGTCCATCTGTTTGTGTCCTCTCTTATTTCCTTGAGCAATGGTTTGTAGTTCTCTTTGAAGAGGTCCTTTACATCCTTTGTTAGTTGTATTCCTAGGTATTGTATTCTATTTGTAGTAATTGTGAATGGGAGTTTTCTCATGATTTGGCTCCCTGTCTGTTATTGGTGTATAGGAATGCTTGTGATTTCTGCACATTGATTTTGTATCCTGAGACTTTGCTGAAGTTGCTTATCAGTTTCAGGAGATTTGGGGCTGAGATGATGGGGTTTTCCTAATACACAAACATGGCATCTGTAATAGAGACAATTTGAATTCCTCTTTCCCTAACTGAATATCTTTTATTTCTTTTTCTTGCCTGATTTCTCTGGCTAGAACTTCCAATACTGTATTGAATAGGAGTGGTGAGAGAGGTCATCCTTGTCTAGTGCCAGTTTTCAAAGAGAATGCTTCGAGTTTTTGCCTGTTCAGTTGATATTGACTGTGGGTTTGTCATAATTAGCTTTTATTATTTTGAGATATGTTCCATCGATACTGAGTCTATTAAGAGTTTTTAGCATAAAGGGCCGTTGAATTTTGTCAAAGGCCTTCTCTTTATATTTTGAGATAATCGTGTGGTTTTTGTCTTTGGCTCTGTTTATGTGATAGATTAAGTTTATAGATTTGCATATGTTGAACTAGTCTTGCATCCTTGGGATGAAGCCTACTTTCTCGTGATGGATAAGCTTTTTGATGTACTGTTGCATTTGGTTTGCCAATATTTTGTTGAAGATTTTTGCATAGATGTTCATTATGGTTATTGGCCTAAAATTTTCTTTTTTATTTGTGTCTCTGCCAGGTTTTGGTTTCAAGACGATGTTGGTTTCATAAAATGAGTTAGGGAGGATTCCCTCTTTTTGTATTCTTTGGAATAGTTTCAGAAGGAATGCTGCCAGCTCTTCTTTTTATGTATGATAGAATTCAGCTGTAAAACTGTCTGGACCTGGACTTTTTTTGGTTGGTGGACTATTAATTGCTGCCTCAACTTCAGACCTTGTTATTGGTCTATTCAGGGCTTCAACTTCTTCCTGGTTTAGTCTTGGGAGGGTGCAAGTGACCAGGAGTCTATCCATGTCTTCTAGATTTACTGGTTTGTGTGCATAGAGTTGTTTGTAGTAATCTCTGATGATAGTTTGTATTTCTGTGGAATCAGTGGTGATATCCCCATTATTGATTTTTACTGCATCTATTTGATTCTTCCCTCTTTTCTTTTTTGTGAGTCTGATTAGTGGTCTGTCTATATTATTGACCTTTTCAAAAAACCAGCTCCTTCCTGGATTCACTGATTTTTTGAAGGGTTTTTTTTTTTTTTTTTTTTTTTTCTTTTTCTTTTTTTTTTGTTTTTTTTTTTTTTTTTTTTTCTATAAATTTCCCTCTGGACACTGCTTTAAATGTGTCCCAGAGATTCTGGTACTTTGTGTCTTTATTCTCATTGGTTTCAAAGAATATCTTTATTTCTGCCTTCATTTCATTGTTTATCCAATCATCATTCAGGAGTAAGTTGTGCAGTTTTCATGTAGTTGTCAGTTTTGAGTTAGTTTCTTAATCCGAGTTTTAATTTGATTGCACTGTGGTCTGAGGGACTGTTTGTTATAAATTTCCATTCTTTTAAATTTGCTGAGGAGTGATTTATTTCCAATTCTGTTAATTTTAGAGGAAGTGAGATGTGGTGCTGAGAAGAATGTATATTCTGTGGATTTGGGGTGGAGAGTTCTGTAGATGTCTATTAGGTCCAGATCTGTGTGCAGGTCCTGGATATTCTTGTTGATTTTATGTCTCATTGATCTGTGTAATAATGACTGGAGTGTTGGAGTCTCCCACTATTATTGTGCGGGAGTCTAAGTCTCTTTGTAGGTCATTAAGAACTTGCTTTATATATCTGGGTGCTCCTGTATTGGGTGCATATATATTTAGAATCATTAGCTCTTCTTGTTGCATCGATCCTTTTACCATTATGTAATACCCTTGTTTGTCTCTTTCGATCTTTGCTGGTTTAAGTCTATTTTATTAGAGACTAGGATTGTAACTCCTGCTTTTTTTTTTTTCTCTCCATTTGCTTGGTAAATCTTCCTCCATCCCTTTATTTTGGGTGAATATATGTCTTTGCAAGTGAGATGGATCTCCTGAATATAGCACACTGATGGGTCTTCACTTTTTATGCAGTTTTCCAGTCTGTGTCTTTTGATTGGGGCATTTAGGCTGTTTCCATTTAATGTTAATATTGTTATTTGTGAATTTGATCCTGCCATTTTGTTACTGACTGGTTGTTTTGCCCATTGGTTAATGCAGTTTCTTCCTTGTATCAACGGTCTTTACCATTTGGTACATTTTTGCAGTGGCTGGTGCTGATTATTCCTTTCCATGTTTATTTCTTCCTTCAGGATCTCTTGTAAGGTAGGTCTGGTGGTGATGAAATCTCTCAGCATTTGCTTGCCCATAAAGGATTTTATTTCTCCTTCACTTATGAAGCTTAGTTTGGCTAAATACGAGATTCTGGGTTGAAAGTTGTTTTCTTTAAGGATGTTGAATATTGGTCCCCACTTTCTTCTGCCTTGTAGGGTTTTTGCTGAGAGATCCACTGTGAGTCTGATGGGCTTCCCTTTATGGGTGACTTGATCTTTCTCTCTGGCTTCCCTTAGCATTTTTTCCTTCATTTCAACCTTGGTGAATATGATGATTATATGTCTTGGGGTTGCTCATCTTGAGGAGTATCTTTGCAGTATTCTCTGTGTTGCCTGAATTTGAATGTTGGCCTGCCTTGCTGGGTTGGGGAAGTTCTCCTGGATAGTATCCAGAAGAGTGTTTACCAGCTTAGATTTATTCTCCCCATCACATTCAGGTACACCGATCAAGTGTAGATTAGGTCTTTTCACATAATCCTATATTTCTTGGAGGCTTTGTTCATTTATTTTCATTCTTTTTTCTCTAATCTTGCCTTCTGATTTTATATCATTGAGTTAATCTTCAATCTCTGATATCCTTTCTTCTGCTTGATCTATTTGGCTATTAAAACTTGTGTATGCTTTGCGAAGTTCTTGAGCTGTGTTTTTTAGCTCCATCAAGTCATTTATGTTCTTCTCTGAGCTCCATATTCTAGTTAGCATTTAGTCTAATCTTTTTTCAAGTTTCTTAATTTCTTTGCATTGGGTTAGAACATGTTCCCTTAGCTCAGAGAGGTTTGCTATTACCCACCTTCTGAAGTCTGCTCCTGTCAGTTTGTCAAATTCATTCTCCATCCTGTTTTGTTCCCTTGCTGGTTAGGATTTGTGATCCCTTGTAAAATATTTGAGGATTTCATCCTTTTTGTACCAGTTTCTTCCCATCTTCTTGGGTGTATCTACCTTTGATCTTTAATGTTGGTGATTTCGGATGCGGACTCTGAGTGGACATTTTTTCTGTTGATGTCGAAGCTATTTCATTTTTTTCGTTTCTTTATTTTTTTTTTTTTAGTTTTCCTTCTAATAGTCAGGCCCCTCTGCTGTAGGATTTCTGGAGTTCCACTCCAGATCTTCCTTGTCTGGGAATCACCCACGGCAGATATAGAGCAGTGAGGATTGCTGCCTGATGTTTCCTCTAATAGCTTCATCCCAGAAAGGTACCCATCAAGTGTTAGCCTGAGCTCTCCTGTATGAGGATTTTTTTTGGTTATTCAGGGGTCAGGGAGCCACTTGAGGAGGCAATCTGTCCCTTATCTGCCTGCAGAGGTGCTGCTGGGCTGCCTCAGACTCAGCCAGGATGCTGTGTAGGCTTCCTCTGTCTTTTGTTTACATTGATGAGAGTAGACTCGCCTTTGCCATGGTGGATGCCCTCCCTGCCACTGACCTCTATCGTCTTTGGTTGAGCTCAGACTAATGTGTTAGCTGCAAAACTCTCAAGCAAGAGAGTTTCATTTTGCTGGTCTTTGTGTGGGTGGGACCTGCCAAGCCGTATCACCTGTCTCCCTGTTTTCAACTCTCCCTCTTCCCGGGGAGCAGGTAGATCCATTCTGTAGGTGCTGCCGGTGCCAGTCAAAACTTCCACTCACATCTGTGCAGACAACTTGCGGCACTGGGCTGGCCAGAGCTGTTGTTCAGATCTGTGTTGGTAACTCACGGTGCTTTTCCTGGACTGTGGGTTGCAACCGCCATGGGAGAAGCACAGTATCTGAACCAGAGTGCTGAGGGGGAAAAGTCCCCGATGCTCCATCCAGTTGCATTTCCCAGGTTGGGCAGCACCTTGCTCTGCCTCAGTTCACCCTCCCTGCGCTACACCCACTGTCCAACCAGTCCCATTGAAATGAACCTGGTACCTCAGTTGGAAATGTGGAGATCACTCACCTACTATGTCTCTCTCACTGTGAACTGCTCTCCGGAGCTGTTCCTATTCAGCCATCTCAGTGGAAGTCCAACATTTTCTTATATATCTGTACACTGCTAGTGGAAATGTAAATTAGTATAGTGAATTTTTAAAATAGTATGGAAATGTATTTAAAAACTAAAAATAAAATTAGCACGTAATCTAGCAATCAGACTTCTGGGGTAAATATCCAAAAGAACTGAAATTGGTATGTCAAAGGGATAGTTGCATTCATTTCATATGTTCATTTTAGCATTATTAACAATAGCCAAGAGATGATAACAATTTAATTGTCCACCAACAGAGAGATAATGTGGTATGTTTGCTGAGTGGAATATACTATACAGCCTCTAAAAAGAAGGACATTTTGTCTTCTGTGACAACACAGATGAAATTGGAGGACATTATACTAAGTGAAGTAAACCAGGTGCAGAAAGACAAGTATGGTATGATTTCATTTACATATGGTATCTAAAACAGTCTTCTCATCCAAACAGAAACGAGAAAGGTATTTATCAGAGGATAGAGTAGGAAAGGGAGAAAAAGGGATAGAAAAAAAGGAGATGTTACTCAAAGTGTACAAAGTGTCAATTAGACTGGAAGAATAAGTTTTGGTGATCTTTTGCACTATAAAGTGACCACAGTTAATAAATGAATTCTATATCTCAAAATTTCTAAAATAAAACATTTTCAACGTCCATACAACAAAAAATGCTAAGTTGATGAGGTAATGGATTCATTAATTATCTTGACTGACTCTTTCTACAATGTATTCATCACATTGTACCCTATAAATATATAAAATCATTTGTCAATTAAAAATAAATAATATCATTGAAATTCAAAAACATAATACCTGTTGGAGAATTGCTTTTGGGTGAGCATGTTGTTGATCTTAGAGTATGTATTGGTGTGCAGAAGAGAAAAAGGTGTTTTCTGTTGTGTTGGATGGAGTATTCTGTGGGTATCTTTAGATCCAAAGACCATTATCCTAAGCAAAGTAACACAGTAATAGTAAACCAAATGCTGCATGTTCTCACTTATAAGTGGGAGGTAAACATTGAGAACACATAGAAACGAAGCTGGGAACAACAGATACTGAGGCCAACTTGAGGGAGTAGAGGGAGAATCAAAAAACTACCTACCAGATACTGTGTTCACTAACTGGGTGATGAAATCATTGCACATGAAACCCCAGTGACTTGCAATTTACCCATGTAACAAACCAGCACAGGTATCCCTGAACCTAAAATAAAAGTTGAAAAAACAATAAAAATAAAAGCATAATGTTGAATTAGTAAAGCCTGACACAAAATAATACACATTGTATTATCTCATTTACATAAAGTGTGTGTTGGGGGAGAAGACTTATTGTAAATCAGGCTAGTGAGCCTCCTCCGGGAGATGAGGACTAGAAAGGAGTGTGATAGGGGTTCTGTGGCAGCTCTTCTTTTTCTGAATTTGAATGGTGGTTTCACAGATATGTTTAGTTTGTAGAAATAAATCCCACTATTTTTTTATGTCATGGCATTTTACTACATGTCCATTAGGATCTTAAATTAAATTTAATCTTTTGAACTGGAGCTGCAAGGTACTTAAAAAAAGATTTAAAAATTTAAAAAATAAGGACAAAATATACCATTAAATTAATGTGGTATAATCACTGTTTCTCCAGTTTGCTATTAGACGTTTTCCATGAAAGTGACAGAAGCTCCCTTGTTATTTGATTCTTAATGACTGTAGCAATTTCTGTTCTAATAAAAGGTAGCACTACCACTCACTGACTTCCTGTTGAGTCCTTCAAAAAGCAAAAGTTTTGAGCCTTAATTCCCTGGTTCCATTATACCTAACTTGTATGATTACACAGAAATAGCCCAAAACCTATGTGCTAACATGTCTAGTCACTTAGGCTTTGCGTTTTTTCACAACATCAACAATTAACAACTCCATCATTCTTGTGACGACCTTTAAAACTTGTCATCTCAGTATATTTCCACATCATGAATTTTATTTGCTAATAATGTATGTCTTTAACTTGATATTATATTGTCACAATAATCCTATTTCTTTATTCTATTCATCTATTAACATCAAGAACTCNGATGGTAGCGGTGCTTTCAGGACTCTCCCGAATTTATTCTCTTATCAATCTGAAATTTTTGTTCATATATCACTCCAGTTTCAGCCATTATCTGAAATTGCATTATCTTTTTATCATTGCACTTCTTTGTCAGTTCAATAATACCCAATTCTAATCTCTACCTAGACTCTCAAACTCTATTGGAGAAAATGGTATAATTTTTTTCATATAGGTACTAGGCTTGTGTTCTATAAATGTGACTGGATCTTTGACACATGCATCAGGTCAAACCACCTCAAAATGTTGTGACTTAAAACAACAGTTAATTTATTCTCACAGATTTTCGTGTCAGATGGGGTGACTTTATGTTTGATATCTGTGGATCTAGTTTGTTCCATAAGTTCTCTCATTCTTGGTTAAGTAGGCCAGCTGGAGAATTCCTCTCATGTCTATGGTGGAGGCTCTAAGGAAGATGTCTAAGAATGCAAATAATTTCTACATTCAGTTTGCAACACATCTGAAATTCTTTGATTAAAGCAACTCATGCTGCTGAACTCAAAGCCAAAATTGGAGAATTGCATATAAATTCAAATGGCAAAAGGCCATGCACAGTGAGGGTTAACAAACCAATATTACTGTAAGTTTCTATTTGTCTCCAAATATAATTCACACCCAAAAAAACAAATACAAGTTTGTATTTCCTTTTCTAAGTTCCAAATCTTATTGTAGCAGACTTTTGTCTCCCACTTCACAGGGAAAAAGCCTGTTCAGCATGAATTTCTACAGTTTTCTATCTTCCCATTTCCACTTTGGATTTACCTGTATTTCCTTTTATGCTTTTCTATATCTTTCCATTCTCAAAATGAAAGAAAAAGTTGTTCATTTTTAATATAGTCTCAAGCTACTTCTTAAAAATCTAGATTCCTGTTTTTCAATTGAGCACATTCTGTCCTTTAATATCTGTGTGTGTGTGTGTGTGTGTGTGTGTGTGTGTGTGTGTGTGCGCGTGCGCGCGTGCGCGCCTATGTGGGTGTGCGGTGTGCAGGTACACATCCTCTTCTTCTGCCTTGTTTATATAAGGTGATGTAAAAAAGTCTATGTCCTGGGGGTATTTTGTTTAAAACATAATATTCAAAATCAATTATTTGGGGAATGAAAAATGTAAAAATAAACATATATTTCATCTTGCAAAGCCAATTGCTTTAAGATCCTTCAAAGAGACTATGAGAAAGAAAATCTTTGCCTGAATTCTAAGAACCGCTTATAATGAATGCTATTAAAACAGCAGTGGCAAATTAGCAAGGTCAAGGCAAACTTCCTCAGGACTCACCTTCCTTGATTCCTCTGGACTTTTGCAGGCATGTTCTTATCCTTTGGATCCTCTGTCACATGGGAGAATGCTCTTCTCCAGTATCATATTTCTCTGCTTGCTCCTTGAATGTCTTTTCTAAGGTGGTTTTGAATATCTGTGATGTAATCCATTATGTCAAGGTTTATAACATAACTACCCAGAAGAAACTATATTTTTCTTAATTTGCTGTCCTTGAGGACACCACATTGTCAACCCAAGGCATCCTGTTCTTCTCTTTTACCCACTTTTCTTAGCTCCCATCTTGCTCTTTTGAATTCTTTCCTTCCTCATGAATGCCTCTGGTATTTTACCTGGCTAGAAATGTTCCTATGGCGAGGTGAGTAATGCTACAAAATATGATTTATTTGGCTCCCATACTCTCCAGGGGATTGTCCTACCACTGTGTTTTGGATTATTTTGAATTCCACTGTGAGTTATAATAACGATTATCTGTAAAATAAGCCATCTCTCGCCACAAAAGATTGACAGAATTGAAAAATGTCTGCTACAAAAGAAGAAAAAACATACAGGACTATTGAAAAATGCATGAGGAATTCCTACTGATTTATTAAGAAATTCTAGGTACCATGGGAATAGACAACTCAAATTTCAGTTACTTTTTAAAAAAGGAAACCTTTCCCTCAAATGGATTGATTTGGATCATGATTTCAGAATGTTTATAAATTCATATGTATCCTCTTGAGAAACCCCAAACCCTTAAAATATTTTTAAAAATGTCTGTTCATTGTCAATGCTGAAAGCTTGGTATTTTAAATAATAAATTCAGTACTACAAAATCCAGATGGAAGAGAAAAATGAAAAAGGCTGAGATGATTCAATAGCTAGCTAAAAAACCTGTCTTCAGAAGATAGATGTTTCTGGTTTGGCTAACTCTCCTCACTCTTTTCTTGTAAAGAATGGTCATTTATTTAAAAGACAACAGAACAGGAAAATAAGATAGTGTAAAAGAAAACTAAACTAAAATGGCAAACATAAAAATATTGAAAAGAAAGAGCCGAAGGCTATCATCAAAGAAGGAAGGACTGGGTCTGTGAGTAAGCCCTGTTTTTGGCCTGGCCTGAACCTACCCATAAGAACTCAGAGTCATCAGATTTTGCTTCTTCCTCTTTCCAGTGTTTTTTTTTATGGTCAAGCAAAAATTATTGAAAGTTTCTGCCTTATTTGGAAGTATTTTCCATGTTCCATGCCTCTGAGCAGAGGTTAAAACGCTGAGAGAGGCTGGGTTACATGTCAACTGGTCAGATGCTTCACTGAGTTCTATATTCACTAAATCTAGAATTGAGCCCTCACTTCTCAGTCTTATTTTCTTCTTGCATCTCTCTGTCCTAAACCTCCAGACAGGGAAAGGGCAGTAGTGAGGGCAGGAGAGAGGAGTTGGAAGAGAGGCAATTGGTTCTCCCTCTGTTTTTTACTCTACTAAATAAGACTGTTGGAACACTCGATTCTGATTATAGCATTTCTACCTTCTAAATGGCGACTCTGATTCTAGAACTATCTCTACTACCATGCATCCCTCCTCTCAACAGGCTGAACTCTTGATCACAGGATTCCCATTTTGAATTGACAGTGGCTTTTTGGAACTTGAATTTGGGTATCACGTTTTCCAGTAGCAGGAAGAGAGAAGGTTTTATGAGGATCTGGTTAGTAAATCCTTATTCCCATTCACCCTAAAATCCTTTAACTAGGCTTGATTTTTCTCATTTTCTACAAAGTTGTGACTGTCATAATGCATACATAACCAAAGTATTTAGTAAGTTTAGCAGTGATATTCTCAAAAAGTGGAGGGCTAACCTGTGCTGTTTTTCTTTGCTTCTATTTCAAATTCTATCTTAGACAAAAAGACTCCAGGAACATGAAGACATGGTGTGAGTAAAAAAGGCTCATCTGTGAGTTTGAAAGCACTAGTGTCAGAATAACCTGAAAGCAATGTAGAATCCAAATGAGCTCTGAACCCAGCTGTGAACTCTCATGTTTCCTGCAATTTCCATATTAGTCTTAATCACTTTTAAAATCATTCCCTTTTTAGCAGTGTTTTATCAGGTCCTTCTCAAGAAATATTAAACATGATTCATTCTGCCTGAATTGGGGACTTATTGGGTCATGGATTTATCTCATGATGCCAGTAATCACCGAAAATGTTGTATCATCATCCACCAAATGTTGTCTACTCTCTTTTTCCAAAATTATACTTTAATTTCTGGGATACATGAGCAGAATGTGCAGGTTTGTCACATAGGAGTACACATGACATAGTGGCTTGCTGCACCCATCAACCCATCATCTACATTAGGTATTTCTACTATTGGTATCCTTCCCCAACCATCCCCCCACTCCCTGACAGACCCCGGTGTGTGATGTTCCCCTCCCTGTGTTCATATGTTCTCATTGTTCAACTCCCACTTCTAAGTGAGAACATGCAGTGTTTGGTTTTCTGTTCTTGTGCTAGTTTGCTGAGAATGATTGTTTCCAGCTTCATCCATGCCCCTGTAAAGAACATGAACTCACCTTTTTTTTTTATGACTGCATAGTATTTCATGGTATATATGTGCCACATTTTCTTTATTCAGCCTATCATTGATGGGCATTTGGGTTGGTTCCAAGTCTTTGCTATTGTGAACAATGCTGTAATAAACATAAGTGTGCATGTGTCTTTTTTTTTTTTTTCTTTGAGATGGAGTCTAGCTCTTTTGCTCAGGCTGAAGTGCACTGCTGCAATCTCAGCTCACTGCAACCTTCACCTCCCGGGTTCAAGCAATCCTATGCCTTAGCCTCCCAAGTAGCTGGGATTACAGGCACACACCACCACACCCGGCTAAATTTTTTGTATTTTTAGTAGAAACCAGGTTTCACCATCTTGGCCTGGCTGGTCTTGAACTCCTGACTTCCTGATCCACCTGCCTCGGCCTCCCAAAGTGCTGGGATTACAGGAGTGAGCCAACCCACCTGGCTGTGCATGTGTCTTTATAACAGAATGCTTTATACTCCTTTGGGTATATACCTGGTAATGGGATGGCTGGGTCAAATAGTATTTCTGGTTCTTGCCCTTTGAGGAATCGCCACACTGTCTTCCATAATGCTTGAACTAATTTACACTCTCATCAACAGTGTAAAACGGCTCCTGTTTCTCTACATCCTCTCCAGTGTCTTTTGTTTCCTTGCTTTTTAATGACTGTCATTCTAAATGGTGTGAGATGGTATTTTATTGTGATTTTGATTTGCATTCTCTAATGACCAGTGATAAGCTTGTTTGTTGGCTGCATAAATGTATTCTTTTGAAAAGTATCTGTTCATATCCTTCACCTACTTTTTGATGTGGTTGGGTTTTTTTGTGAATTTGTTTAAGTTCTTTGCAGATTCTAGATGTTAGCCCTTTGTCAGATGGATAGTTTGCAAAAATTTTCTCCCATTCTGTAGGTAGCCTGTTCACTCTGATGATAGTTTCTTTGCTGTGAAGAAGCTTTTTTGTTTAATTAGATCCCATTTGTCTATTTTGGCTTTTGTTGCCATTGCTTTTGGTGTTTTAGTTATGAAGTCTTTGCCCATGCTTATGACCTGAATGGTATTGCCTAGGTTTTCTTCTAGGGTTTTTATGGTTTTAAATCTTACATTTGAATCTTTAATTCATCTAGAGTTAACTTTTGTGTAAAGTGTAAGGAAGAGGTCTAATTTCAGTTTTCTGCATATGGCTAACCAGTTTTCCCAACACCATTTAAAAATAGGGAATCCTTTCCCCATTGATTGTTTTTGTCAGCTTTGTCAAAGATCAGGTGGTTGTAGATGTGTGGTGTCATTTCTGGGCCTCTATGTTGTTCCATTGATCTATATCTCTTTTTGGTACTAGTACTATGCTGTTTTGGTTACTGCAGCCTTGTAGTATAGTTTGAATTCAGATGATGTGATGCCTCCAGGTTTGTTATTTTTGCTTAGGATTTTCTTGGCTCTGCTGGCTCTTTTCTGGTTTCATGTAAAATTTGAAGTATTTTTGTTCTAATTCTGTGAATGTAGTCAATGGTAGCTTGATGGGGATAGCATTGAATCTATAAATTATTATGGGAAGTATGCCCATTTTCACGATATTGATTCTTCCTATTCAGGAGCAGGAAATGTTTTTCTATGTGTTTGTGTCCTCTCTTATTTCCTTGAGCAGTGTTTTGTAGTTCTCCTTGAAGAGGTTCTTCACATCTCTTATAAGTTGTATTCTTAGGTATTTTATTCTCTCTCATTGTGAATGAGAGTTTACTCATGATTTGGCTGTTTGTCTATTATTGGTGTATAGGAATGCTTGTGGATTTTGCACATTGATTTTGTATCCTGAGACTTTACTGAAGTTACTTATCAGTTTTGGAGATTTGGGGCTGAGATGATGGGGTCTTCTAAATATATAATCATGTCATTTGCAAACAGTAACAATTTGACTTCCTCTTTTCCTACTAGAATACCATTTACTTTTTTCTCTTGCCTGATTGTCCTGGCTAGAACTTCCAATACTAAATTGAATAGGAGTGGTGAGAGAGGGCATCCTTCTCTTGTGCCAGTTTTTGAAATGAATGCTTCCAGTTTTTGTCCATTCAGTATGATATTGGGTATGCGTTTGTCATAAATAGCTCTTATTATTTTGAGATACGTTCTGTCAATACCTAGTTTATTGAACTTTTACAGCATGAAGGGCTGTTGAATTTTGCCAAAGGCCTTTTCTTCATCTATTGAGATAAACATGTTTTTGTCGTTGATTCTATTTATGTGATGAATTACGTTTATTGATTTGCATATTTTGGACAAATTTGCATCCCAGGGATAAAGCCTACTTAATTCTGATGGATAAGCTTTTTGACTTGCTGCTGGATTCGGCTTGCCAGTATTTTATTGAGGATTTTTGCGTTGATGTTCATTAGGGATATTGGCCTGAAATTTTTTTTGTTGTTGTTACGTCTTTGCCAGGTTTTAGCATCAGGATGATGCTGGCCTCATAAAATGAGTTAGGGAGGATTCCCTCTTTTTCTGTTGTTTGGAATAGTTTCAGTAGAAATGGTACCAGTTTCTCTTTGTATGTCTGGTAGAATTTGGCTGTGAATCCGTCTGGTCCTGGACTTTTTTTGGTTGGTAGGCTATTAATTACTGAATCAATTTCAGAGCTTGTTATTGGTCTATTCAGGGATTCAACTTCTTCCTGGTTTAGTCTTGGGAGGTTGCATCTGTCCAGAAATGTATCCATTTCTTCTTGATTTTCTAGTGTATTTTCATAGAGGTAGTCATAGTATTCTTTGATGGCAGTTAATGTTTTTGTGGGATCAGTGTCTGCTCTCTTATCCAATTTCTTTGCAAGGCCCTGAAGGGAAATTTGAGCAGACCACACCCGTCGACCCGCTTACTACTCTGAACTCAAACCTCGATTACATGGATGCAATCTATCTCTCTACATAGATAATCCAACAGGTTGGACATGTACAGAAGAATAAAGTTTGGCATTTTGGTGAATTTATGCATCTCCCTTATTGCCCTTCCTTATTCAATAGAGCAAGAGGATGTAAATAACTCCAACAGGGAAACTATCTAACAATTGGATAGAGCGTTTCTCTTAAAAAAAAATCAGCATGCTGTTATCAGAGAAGTGGGAATAGAGACTGCAAAAACAAATACATAAAATCTCAAAGAAAGAACTTCCAGATTCCACCATAACAAATAGGATCATCTGTAGACTCTTCCTCTGATCTGGGTTTTCTTCCTTGAATTCCCCTCTCCTTTTCCATTATACCACCTTCTCAGGTATCAGCCCAATTCCCTCTCTTAGAAAAAAAAAACCCTACATCTTCTATGGGAATAGGCTTCATTTTTTGTTGTTGTTTTCTCCTATTTTCTGGAAATGAAATTTATTCTTTGTGTTTCATTTGGGTGAAGATTGACATTCCCCTCTTTCACTATTCACAGATTCCTGAGAACAGAGGACTCTAGTCTTCCTGGATTCTATAATTCTAGATCAATAGCGCTATCACATAGTTACCTACAGGGAAATATATTTTCATATTGTATCAAATATGCAGTATGCATAGTATATGGTAATTACTTATAATTATCATTGGAAACCATGCAGTTTAATTGTACATTTGGGAAAGAACATTTTCCCCAATGGCTCCTATTCTCCACCCTTCAATTATCAACTTTAAGAGCATATGGTTGGTTCTTTTCACACTTGAGAACTTGGCATCACTGAAACTTTCACTAACCTTCTCCTCAGCTTGTATTATATTATTTTCATTCTGGTCCTACTGTTCTAAAAAAAGGAGGAGTTAGATTATCCATCTTAACAATTAACTATCCCTCTTCTCTGCTTGTCTGTTGCTATGAGCTGAACTACATCACTCCCCACCCCAAAATTCATACGCTGATGCCGTAAACCCAGTGAGATGGTATTTAGCTATGGGGCTTTTGGGAGACCATTAGGTTTAGGTGATGTCATAAGAGTAAGGTCCTCATGATGAGATTAGTGTGTTTAATAGAAGAGATGAAAGAGTGCTTATTTGTTGTCTCCTCTTCTCTCCACCATAAGCAAATCAGAAAGAGAGGATTCACCAGAAATCAGCCATGCTGACACCCTGATCTCTAACTTCAACCTCCAGAACTATGAGAAAATAAATTTCTGTTGTTTAAACCACTCAATGTACAGTATATGTTATGGCTGTGCAAGCCAACTAAGACATCCCTGAACTTAATGAAGTCAGGGATTGTCTGGCTTCTTTATAAGTATTCATAAGTACTTTACATGTACTTATAAGTACAGATGTTTTTCTACTTATGTTCCAATAAATCCATGGTAAGTTAAAAATATTATGAGTCAGAAAGTCATTTAATACATCTAACCTCTGAAACATCATAGCGTAGTCTAACCTACCTTAAACCTGCTCAGAACACTTACATTAGCCTGCAGTTGGGGAAAATCATCTAACACAAAGCATATTTTATAATAAAGTGTTGAATATCATATGTAATTCATTGAATAATGAACTGAAATATAGCTTCTACTGAACACATAGATTTTATACCATCATAAAGTCAAAAAATCAGAAGTTGAACCATCGTAAATTGAGTACTGTCTGTGCCTTATAAATGCTTCATAAATTCTTAATAAATATTTGTTGACTTAATAAACATAGGTCATAGGCCAGAGAAACAAAACCTGTTTCATAACTGAAGGAGTCCAATCCAACTTGTCATGGCTAGAAAGTCTACACAAGCGGTGATACCTAATACCTTTAGTAATAAACTTTATTGATTTGGGAGGAGAATATTCTTGCATTATGGATGAGCCTTGCAGTGGCAGTAGAAAGTTGACTTAGGGGTGTGACTCTGACCATCTTTCAAGCTCTCTTTATATCAAAAAGAACACTTATATAATTGAAAACCTGACATATCTGAGCCATCTTCAAGAATTCAAAAAAGGAAGCAATTAAGTTGGTTACTTTCAAGTAAGTCAAACAATCTCTCTTTTCCTGCAAGAGTGAAATCATAAGACCCCATTAAAAAATCACCTGTGCTTATGATCCAGCACTGCAAAAAAATATCACCAGTCTCCTTCCACTGCCTTAATTCCAAAACCTTTTAACATCAGCTTCATGTATGTAATTTTCTCCCTGTTTCTTCACTTCTAATTTCTGTCTTACTGCTCAAAACTTTCAGATTCTTCAGCAGCAATTTATTTTCTTTAATCTAGTTTTTTTCACTAAATGATAGTGGTTCTATGCTATATTGCCTATGGACCAATCTCATTCCTTTTCCACATATCAGTTCTCTATTATCCTGGAGGTTGTTCAGAATTCATTACTAGTGTTCAGAATCCATTGCCTGAATTTATAGTTTTTAGGGATACTCACTTATATCCCTAACCCATGCCTTGGGGCCATAGGTTGAAGTGTAGTTCAAACAAGGAGCCTGTTTGACTCACGTGGCACTTGTTCTACTGGAGTTGAAGCTTTCATCTCTGCAGTTCCTGGATAAAGTCTTGGGAGGTCATGTACATTTTCAGGAAATGCTAAGATCTCTGTTACAGAGAAAAGGGAGTTGTAGGTGGGGAAAGGATGATAGGACTCCTTGACACTGTTTTCTTCGGGTTTGTTTTGTTTTATAGTGGCAGCGCAATGCTGAATCATTTCTTGCCTTCCACGGGATTTCGCAAGACATCCCAACTCTTCTAGCAGTAGCATATTGTATGAATGTCCACATCCAGAAAGAGATGCTGACATTGCTATTCACAGGCTTGGAAGAAGTAATAAAATGAGGGAAAATATGCAAAGACATTATGCTGCAAATAGTTTTGTTGGCAAAAAAATAGAACATTGCACAGAATGTACTCAATTGTTTACCAGGAGGCCAGGACATTCTGAGCATGTAGGGAACGAGAGAAGCAGTTTGAAGAAAGTGTTGGAAGTTTGATGAAATCACTGAGGAAGATAGCAGTTCGAAATTACTAAGTGCATTCAAGAAAACAAAGAGGCTAGGTGTGGTGGCTCATGCCTGTAATCCCAGTACTTTGGGAAGCTGAGGTGGGCAGATCACAAGGTCAAGAGATCAAGACCATCCTGGCCAACATGGTGGAATCCTGTCTCTACTAAAAATACAAAAAAGAAAGAAAGAAAGAAAGAAAGAATAATATTTTTTAAGAAGTATCATAGGACTTAGCTGAAGTATCATGAATTTAATACCATAAAAGTAAAGAAACACCTATCCAAACAATCGTGTGAATTTCTATGGCAGTGGCTAGCATTATAAAGTAGAAGAATGGCTAAAGTCTTCATTGGTTATGTATACAGGGTATGTGGCAAGGTAGTTGAGGGTGCCTACAGGGTTGCAACTGAAATGATGTCTCATGGCATATGGGATGGATGAGGAGGAAAGGAAACCTGGTAGGTTATGATGTCTTCTATTCTCCGACTCCAACTTTTATCACCAAAGTTAATGTTTATTCTTCTGGTTTAGATTTCTGATTATTTTCTGAAATGTATTATTAATGGTCCCAGAATATTTAAACTTTATGCATTCACCAACACATATTTGGTGAGCATTAAAATAATTTTCCCAAAGCATATCATGTTTTTACTTTTTATTAGTGTTGCAAATTCATTGTAAACTGTGCATCTAGTCTTTATGGGCAATAAGCAAACTAAGTATAAGAATGACAATCTGTAAGAGAAGCAAATGGCAGAAGAAAAATTCACTTAAAAAATTCTAAATTCTGCTATTGAAGAGACATAATCAGTAGTTATCTCTATATGATTTTGTCAAACAAAGCATTTTCATTAGGTTTTGTGACAAGAAAAATATATTTCTATAGCCTGGTTTCATTGGTTTAATATAAGTAGGTAGGGTTGTTTTTGTTTTTTGTGTTTTTTTTAATCTCCCAGATATGTATCATCTTCATACTCTTAGGACCTTCTATAGATTTTTTTCTGGTTTTAAAACCTTAAACTTGTTTTTATTATTGTGAGGAGCATTGAGTCTATATCTACAAAGAAGTAAGCTATGTTGAGGAAGCAACTTTCTTATGTTTATTAATAAAAAAGAACTATTTTGGTTCTAAAAGCAAGTCAGAATAGGCAATTAATCCATCTCCGCATTGAAGACATTCTTTCACTGGTAATTAGAATTGCTTTGAATAAAAAAAATTATGGGATGTCAATTTTATGTAGACAAATCTTTATAAATACTTCATCATGTAAAGTAATGTGACCAAAGGCAATATTGTTCCAGGGAAAGAAACAGCAGCTGTAAGAATTTCTTTTTTCTCCTTTGCTGGGATTAGTATCATCCAACTGAAAACTAACACATGGAAATACTAATGTAGCCACCATAAAAATTAACCTGTGCAATTTTGATCACTTCAGGTTATCAAGTCAAACACTCTGTCCTGATAATTTTATGTTTGTTAATAACTGCCCACAGTTAGGTATACCATGGCAAATTTGATAAATTTTCATGTTTCAGAGTAAAAATTGATTTATTAAGGGGGAAAAGGAAATTAATTCCCATGAAAAAAAATTGGTATTAGCTTTTTATTTTTTCCCAACTTAGTAAATTACTTTATTTTAGAAAACCTGAAATAGGTTACCACAGATATAAAGGGAGCTGATCCCAAGTTTTTCCTTATCTTAGCCTCTGAAAACAGAGACTTGAGTTTAAATCGTAGCTCTATCTAGCTAAAGTACTTTGGACAGAAGTGTCATATTTTTTCCCATTATAACATAGATTGTAATAGTATCTGTCTTATGTGGTTATTAGGAGATGAGATAAGAACTACATGCTAAGTATTAGGCTCAGCAAGAGGAACCATGTAATAAATGTTAGCAATAATTAGTAGTATTTTTATAATTATTGAAGGATGTTGTACCTATTGTTCTTTTTGTTAGGGAATAGCTACAAATCTAAGATAATCGGCATTATTAAAATAATATATTCAAATATAACTTGCTTGCAGGATTTTATTAATGATTTGGATCATGGAAATTCAATTGTTTTTATTAGCATTTTCCTATTTGTAGTACATAAAATTATTATTATTTTCCATCTGGAATGGTTTGATAACATGTCTTGCAATGTTAAATATTTTCAGATGTTGCTATTATTTTAATGAAGGAATTTAAGACATTGAAACTGCATAATATAGATTAAAAACTAAACATTACATTTGCCAAATTATAGAGAGATTTTTAGAATTTGTCCTCTTTGAATATAATTGAACTGAGATTATCCCAATTCTTTCATTTAATGATGTTATAAAGAAGCTATTTCTATTATAGAATGTAATATTATTGAATATAATTTTAAATATATGTATAATGGTAAATAATCTATAAAGCTTAAATGTTTAATATTAATGACACACAGGATTTTTCATGATTCACTTTCCTGCCTCTGTTTCCAGTTTTATAGCATGTTACTCTATAGATGTACTTACGCTCCAGTGCTTACAAGCTACGGCCAACCTCAACTTTTAGTTTTTTCAAATGTCAATTCTGCCTAAGAAATTCACTACCTTCTGCTTTCACCCTTCCCATGTTTGACACTTTTTATGTTAGTCTTCAGAATTCAATCAATCTTTTATTTTCAAAGTGAATTCTTTCATGAACACCATCTGTTCTCTGTTACATCTTTCTAGGCCAACTAGTGATATCATCTGTATGTTAATAATATATGAAGCAAATCTCTACTAAAGGTTTGTGTTTGTTTCTCTTTGTATGTCTGCCTATTCCAGCATTCTGAGATTTTGAGGGGAGAGAATATGTTTTACTCATTCCAATACACATCTCAGTACTTGGCACAAAGTAAAAACATAATGAGTAGGTTGTTCTATGAGCAAACAGATAAATAAAGAGATAAATAATGAATACTATTTTGGGCTCTTGAATTACTTCAAGTTGCATTTGGCAAGTCTCTACTGCCATACCAAACTCTTCAAATAAAGTAGATATCATCACTTTCTAAAATGAAGTTTCTGTTATGGCTATAATTTTCAGTTAAATCTGAGGTTTGAATATAACAGTCTTGAGCTTAATAGAATTTCTTTCACTAAAATGGTTTATTTTTAAATAAAAACTACTTTGAAAAAGTAGATTAAAATAGATGTTTTCATTATACAATCAACATTATAATATTTCCAGAACCCTAAAAAAGGGATACAATTTTAACCACAATCTGTATACCCAACAAATAAAAAAATATATTATTTCAATTTTTCTTGCAGTTTGTATTCATCTTGAGACTTAAATTTACGTAATTGTAACCATGCTCTAGAAGCAATTTTACATCCTGCTTTTCCAGCTTTTTGTTGCGTATTTCATACAAATTGTTCATGTGTCTTTATATTTACATTACCTTTTTGAAAATGTCTGTGTAATATTTTGCATATCAATTTAGATATTTAGCTTGGATTCTTTTTTATTACAGTATAGTAAAGAGACAATGAGTATTTTTGTCGTTTATTTTTTTCCCTTTCTTGTACCTTATCACTCAAGATTTTTAAAATACATTTTATATGTACTCACTAAATAACCCAATGTCATCTCATTATAAAAAATGTTATCAGTGTATCAGAAGGTTGTAAATACTTTTCTTCTAACCTTCCTTTTCCCTACAAGCCATTTTGTTAACTTTAAATAAAAGCAATCCAGCCTATCCAAAGGTTGAACATACTTTTATGTTATACTTTGAAATTCAATTAATCTTTCATTTTCTCCATCACTTCCATCAGAAGTTTCAACATATTCTTCTCCTAACCATCCTCTCCCCTTAAAAGCTATTTTTGTTACCCTTAAATAAAAGCAATCAAAATTATTCTATTTAATAAACACTAGTAAAATAGAGAAACATATCCCAATTCTATTAGCTATGCATTCAAAATTATTAAGTAGGTAACATTTACTTTTTATCTAGTTTGCAAACATTTTTAATATTTTAAAAACAACAAAATGTATGGCAATACTTTATTTTGGCAAAACAGTCAAAATAGCTTAGTAGGAATAAAAAAGTCCTCATAATGAATAAAAGAATAAGAAATCTCAGCAAACTGATGGAATATATAAAAATAAAACATACAAATTTCAAAACTGAAAACTTCAATATGTGTGCTAAAAAATTGTTGGACAGCCTTAGCAGAATGGCAATAATGGCAATAAATCAGCAAACAAAAAATAAATAAGTCAGCAAACTTCAAAAAATAAGTCAGACATTCTCCAATATGAGAGACAGGAAAAATATACTACAGATATTGAATAAAGCCTCAGTAACCTCTGAGACAACTTCTGGAGAGCTCATATGTGCGTATTAGGGTCCCAAAAGAAGAGGAGAAAGAGAATGAGATAGAAAATAATTAACGAAATAATGGCCAAAACACTGAGGACAGACATAAATTTAGAGTTTAAAGAAGTTTAGCAAAACCCAAACAGAATAAATTTGGAGACAACCAAGCCTAGGTACATGAGAGTCAAATTGCTGAAAGCCAAAGATAAAAGGAATATCTTAAAAGTAACAGGAAAAAATGATACATTAGAAATAGGAAAATAATGTTTTGAATGACCAGTGATACCTTATTAGAAAGTATGAAGACTAGAATAGATTTTTTATCCTTGTAACCACCCGGTGGATTCATTTTACTTGCTGCCCAGATACAGATGATTTATCAAGACAGGAATGGCAATATAGAAAGAGTTTAATTCACACACAGTGAGCTGACCATGTGACAAAGAATTTTATTACTCAAATCAGTTTCTCCAAAAATCTGGAATCTAGGATTTTTCAAGGATAGTTTGGTGGGCAAGGTAATGGGTGCTACTGATTGGTTGGGGATGCAATCATAAGTGTGCAGAAAGCAGTCTTTGTTCATTGAGTGCACTTCTGGGTTAGAGCTGCAGGATCAGTTGAGTCTGGAGTCCTGGGTCCAGGTGGAGCCACCTAGTTCTTCCATATGCAAAAGCTTGAAAAGCCATCTCAAAAGGCCAATCTTAGGTTCTACAATACTGATGTTATCTGCAGGAGTAATTGACAAAGTTCTAGGTCTTGTGACCTTAGGAAGAATGACTGGATATCATTTACGCCTATATCTTAGCAGAATTTAGGCTCCTCTCATCCTTGGTCTTTCATTAGGTTTGCAAAGGAGTTTAGTTTTGGGAAAGGACTATTACCGTTTAAACTATAAACTAAATTTCTTTCAGTGTTAGCTTGCTCCAAGTCCAGAAATGATGGAGGGCAGTTTGGAGGCTAAAGGCAAGTTGGGGGTTGGTTAGATCAGATCTCTTTCGCTGTCATAATTTTCTCATTGTTACAATTTTTGCAAAGGCAGTTTTGTCTTTAAAGTGTAAGACAAAAATCAAACAAATGAACCAACCAACAGTAAACTGTTAACCTAGAATTTTCTATTAGCAAAGATAATTTTCAGGATTGAAAGTGAAATAAAAACATAATATAGACTCTTACAAAGGGGGAGATTTTTTGCTCCATCAAGACCAGAACCTCCTCGAGACCCAAGCTTAAAGAACTTCTACCCTGTCTCTCCATTCCCCCACAACTTGGGGACACTGGGTGACCCAAAGTGGGCAAAGAGGCAGCAGGAGACAGCAGCATTGTAGATAGTTGCATGGTGAAGATGGGTCAGCAAAGGCCAAAGTAAGTGCTGTCCCAGCAAGATATCTGGAGTTCAGGTAGTAGTGCTGGACTGGAGGGAGGGGGGCCTACAGCCCTCATAGAAACCCCTCACACTCAGACTGGAATGCTGGGATCACTGAGGACTCCAGGGGGTAGGGTCTGGATCGGCAGGAGCCAAGCCCCTATAGCAGTTCCCTGAAGACATGTAGCTGGCTGCCAATGACTACAAACTGAGCAATCCATTAATAAGGGTGCTCTCTTATTCACACTCTAGCCTCTCATGGGTAGGCAGATGTCCAGCCAAGGCTCTGCCCTTGAGTTAATGACCACTTGGAGGGGCTGGAGACTGTGATCCACTGGTCAAGAGGGAGCTGGTGAGTGAGAGACACCATGATGGCAGCCGTAGGTGGAGGCCACGCGGGAAGATGGAGCCCTAGGCTGGTCTGATCGTGGGGGTAGGTGCCGCAAGGCTGGCAGAGCAGACCGCAGGGACCATGTAATTGTTGCTTTGTAAAATATCCAGGAGCCCAGCCAGACCAGCCAGACATGTCTCAAGGATGCATAATCAGAGCTGCAGGAAACTGAACTTCATTTCCCAGTTCTGGGTTTAGTCTGTCCGCTCTGAGACATTCTAGTGTTTGAGACTGAAAGTAAGTGAAACCAGAAAAATTCAAATTTTCAATAATAAAAGAAATACATCATTAATGGAAATATTTGCATGGACATAAAAAATTATTTTTATCCAAACTTTTTTCAAATTGCTTATGACGGTACAGCATTGTCTTTTGGGGTTCATAATGTATGTAGATGTAGTATACACAACAAATACAGGTTTAGAACAAACTATGGTTTAATATACCTACACATCATATGCAAGGTTTCTGTATTTTACATGAGGTGCTATCATGCCAATTCTTATTAGCCTGTTGAAATGTTGAAGATGTATATTTTATCTGTAGATTAAACTCTAAAAAATGCTCCAAAGATATATGGATAAAAATCTATAGATAAATTAAAACGAGAGTCTAAAGGTATGTTAATAATCCAGAAGAAAGCAACGAATAAACAACAAAACAAAGAGGAGGAACATAGAACAGACTATGAAATCATAGAGCTAAACCCAACCACATCAGTAAATGCATTAAATGTTAATGAACTAAAAATGAATAGTGGGTCTCCACCTAAAAGGTAGTGAACTTGGGCTAGCACTGCATTCAAGGTAAACTTTGGTGCGAGCCTAAAACATTTTTTTGTGAGAAACATCACTGCCTGAAGAGCCCTGGTGGTGCATGATTTTTCATGGAACTTTGAAGAATCATTTCAACTTGGGCAGGATCTAGTTATGTTAATTGCACGGAGTAGGCAGCTCAGTCCTAGGCCGGTTGTGAGGACCTCAGGAGTGTCTAATTTCTCTGGCACTAGCAGTGGCAACAGAGGGCCACTTCTCTGAGACAATAGGAGTGCCAACTATTTCATAAATAAGATCTTTAGCTTGTGTGCCTGGCTACTTTTTCCAAAGCAAGATTTCTGGTGACAGATGAGAGGCGTTTCTGTCCCAAAATAAGGTGGAATCAAAGAGGACTGGAGAGCATGTTCACTCAGTGGTATTCTTAGAGCTAGGAAGGTAATTGCTGATAAAGATATGGAACTTCACAGTGAGGTACCTCAATCTACTATGTGCCCTAGGAAACAGGATACTCAGGCTACACTAGAATGTCACATAAGTTCTAGTTAGGAAGTTATTAGTGTATTATTATGTAAACACTGGGTTTTTAACTGTGTGATATGACTCATAACCGTGTTAGTATAATTTTAGTATTTTGTTATAAATTTAAGTTTTTACAAGTTTGCATTGTACTTCAGATGACTTTGGTTAATATCATCCACATTCTTCTTCCTTCCAGGTTTACTCATTCCTATTCTTTGCCTTGGAAGAATAGATTTGTAGTGACTGCATCAACTTTTGCGTTAGCTTCCAATTGGGCCTGGCTAGCAAGGGAGTGGGAGGTTGAAGGGAAAAGGGCCTGTTAAGTCTGGGTATTTTTTCTCCTGATCTTCTCTTCATTAATCTTAGGCTGTTGGTCTTAGGCTTTCTGCTTCACTCTGTAGTCCTTTCTTCAAGACTATTCTAAGAGCTCCCTGTCCATATCTCTTAGATCTAGGAGTGACAACTACTACACTGTCCCTAATTCCATTAGAGGCATCAGTATACCTTGTGCATACCCCATCTTTCTTACACCTTTTTAATTCATCCTTTTATTAAATCCTCCTGCATTATCATAATTTAAGTATGTGCTGTTTGTTTTCTGATAACACTACACTGATATAAGACAAGTTGAACATGTTCTCTGTGTTTTGTTTTTGAATCTTAACCATATTGGACTTAATGTGGTCCACACAGAACATTATCAACCAAATACTTGGCTGCATTGTCATACTTTATCTATCTATCAATAATATCTTGTGAATATTTGTTTTAAGCTAACTTTAGCCTTAAGATTTTTTCCTTAAATACGTCTTCTCTATGTTTAGGTGTAAAGAGTTTTAGAATAATAAGATTCTTTCTCTCAGAATTTTTCTTTCCAAACTCTACCAGGGTTTAGAACACATTAAGAACACTGTAAATATTTGTTGAGTGCGTGAAGAAATAAATGTGAATAAGTGAGCATGTAAATACATAAATAAAATAAATAAATAAAAGCTTGAATTAGTTTTAAGTAGTTGTTTGTTGTCTTCTATGTTTACAATATGTATTTATCTCCAGCTCTCTCATTTGCTATTGACAGTAAATAAGCAGGAAAAATCTTTAAATGAAACAATCCAAAAGCACTTATTGCTTTGTCTGTGGAAGTACCCTAAGGTAATTAATCCTTTGTAGAGAAGCTTGGGGGCTATTAAACTGAGAGTCAATTAGACTGAAGATCACTGAGATATAAATTACTCACTAGAGACCTGAATTGGGAAAATTTGAGTGAAAAGTAGTTGAATCTCATTATTCTATTCTAACTGCCTTGTTACGCAAACACTTTGGGAAGAAATTACTAGAACAAGGGCTTTGGTAAACCTCCTCATAGGAGAAATATGTAAGAGGCAATATGATTTATCCTCTCTTTGACCCTTTTATGTAATTATTATATTAGAGATTTTATAAATTTTAAATTATACTTTTGAATCAGACACTAATCATTGTGCATTATTATTTGAAGTTTCTTTGGAGTCTAATTTGCTAGTATAAATTTAGACATTTTCAGGTAACTCTAAATTTACATGTTTTTTTTTTCCATTTTGGTACTTTCTTAAACTTTGTTATCAGCATTATAATATCTTTGTAAAGTATTTTTGGCCCTGGATCACTGTAAACAGTGTAGGTGTATATTCTTCAATGCTTTGGAAGACATCTTAGATGTATGTTCTCCTAGCACATTTTCTGCGGTAATTGTGAAAAGCATTTCATTTCATAGTAAAATGGGAAAGTGATTTATATTTTCTGGATTCTGTGTTTTCTTGGGTTAATGCTGATCATAGGTGGTAAAGTAAAAAATTAGGATTCGTCTCTAAATTGACCCTTTCCTTGATCCTCCACATCTAATGCATCAAAAAGTCATGTTTATTTTACCACCAAAACATTTCCCAAAATGCATTAAATTCCGTCCACCTCAAACTGCCCCAAAAAAGCTAAGGTCATATTTTGCATCGACTTCTGAAGTAATTTCCTAACTAGTTTCCATTCTTGTCTCTCTGCGATTCATTTCCTGATATAAATAAGATGATACCATTCTCCTGGTTAAAGTACTATGCCTATATCATTGTTCTCAGATATTTGCTGCTGCTTCTCAGTGAAAGTGTATTTTATGCAAAAAAATTAAGGCTACACATATGGCTAGCTTTGGTCAATAAAACGTAGGCTAAAAAAATAGAAGTATGAGGAATGTGTGCCTTTCTGTGCAAAAACTTAAAGAATCAGCTCAGGGACACTACTCAGTGATCCCTTCCCTCTGCATAATATCACGTATGGTCTTTGTTTAGGAGAAGCTGGCTGCATGAAGAACATGAACTGAAAGGAAGAATAGAAAAGGTAGATTTAATCTCTATCCTCTTACATGCAGAAGGGAACATGGCAAGAGGGTTGGAAATGAGAAGGATAAGCCATCCTTGAGCGTCTTCCACAATCACTGAAGAAGAGGTGAGATACAGTAAGATGATTTGTGGAGCTGTACACGATTAGGCTGATGTGAAGTCAAATGAGGAAAATCATGTTTTTTCATACCTTAAACTCTACCTATATCTCTAGAATAATTTGTCTTATTTTCTGAAACTCATCAGTTATCACCCAGTATTAAAATAAAAAATAAAAAATAAAAGGAGCAAACTTCACTTAAAAGCACCTGTTTCATTCTCACTTATTTCCAAATGGCATGATTGATATATTTCTTTCTAGCTTTACTTACATCTTCTTTAGGAATCAGATAAACACTTGAGTTTGAAAATTCATTAAAAATTACTTGCTAGAGCAGAATAATTGCCAATGCTAGGCAGAATAGGACAAATGAGACACTCTAGATGATTTGTGTCGTCTGAACTGTTTTTTCATTGTGCTTTAAGCTGGAAGGAAATTCATAAAGAAGGGACTATGCTACTCTAAGTAATTGAGAGGAAATGGTATTTGATTTTTTGTTATTTTCAGTGCTACAATAAAATAATAAAATTGTATTTCACAATACTTTACCATTTCCACTCAAAGCTTACAATATAACACTGTTACTTATATTAGTGTTTTATTTTTCTTTTAGTTTTTATTTTAAATTATTACAAATATACAATATTGTACATATTTATGAGGTACATATAACAAATATATAAGAAATGCTTGAGGTGATGGAGACCCCAGTCACACTTATTTGTTTACTACACACTCTATGCCTGTATGGTGACTTTTAAATACAAAAAAACTCATGCTGACATTCTTTTTTACAACCAGAAAAGAAAGAAATACGGTCAAGCCTCTATTATTAATAAGATCATATGGGGAAAAACAAACCACATAAATTAAGATCTTACTGATATTTCCCAGTTTAATCCTGTCCCTAGAGAAAATTTAACATACATCGTAAGTAGCATATATGGTACAACTGCAAAATCCCATCTGCAGTTTCCTCTATAATATGTACAATATATTTTGTACATGGTTTGGTTTTGTGACACTCAATTCTGAGTTGTGGAATGAATGGTAAAAATGTCTAGAGCTTTGGCTATCCCAAGAAATAACATTTTAAATGATAAAAGATGTATACCAATTACAAGTTTTATGTTATTTTAAGTGACAGTGATTTCAGATTATTAGAGGCACCTAATATGCACCTGGGTCTTATATGGTATACCTAGGTTTACTTTTCCTTCAATTTATGTTATTTAAATCATGTGTGGGTAATGCATTTTAAAATTTTTGTTATCAGCATAAAGCAATAGTTTTACATTTCTTCTTTTTGTGGTTTCTGTTTGGAGCAGTGATATTCAAATATTAATTGTTTCTGGCTCAAAAGGTTAGAGAATATAAAAGTAAGATGAAAGATGGCTTCCAGAGTTGCTCTTCCACAGCTGGAAAACTGGGTGACATTTCCTAGAGGTGCTGGCTCACCACTTTGATATACATATATCTACATTTGTACTTGGCTTGAGATCAGAGGACAGAGTTTGTGCCTAAAAGAGGAGACAGAAAGTTAGGAGGGGAATTCTGGAAAAGAGGAAGTCACAGAGAGGACAGGCTCCAAAATTTACATTTGAAATTTAGCCAACTATGTGGTTATCTGTCCATCTATAAATGCTTGGGAGAACACAGAACATTTAGATAAAATGTAGCAACTAGAAGCTGAAAAAAATGGAGTATATTTTAGCTGCTGCCTAACAAAAAGGAGGTATACATTAGAGTAGGTTCAGCCAAGTTAACTGTCTGATGGAACAAAATTCACTTCTCATGGGAACATAATAGAATGCAGAGTCTTTACAAATGCCATTTGTAAGGTTCACTATCTTTATTCATTTTGCACTTTCTAAATTTTCTAGGATGAAAACAAAAATAACATCTTTGTGAAATCATTATTTGGGAAATTAACATATTTATACCATTTGTATAAAATACTATGTATGTGAATTATTTATAGTATGCATCATTTTTTTTCTGTTCTTTTTGTGTCTGAAAGACTTTCTGTACATTTATAGTCACAGACATATTTATTTAAATAATACTGATTTCAAATTGTCTGTATTGTCAAATTACATTAATCATTAATTTAAGATAAACATATTATTGGAATTACGGTGCTTGGTAAAATCCTGAAATCTACTTTCAAGTCATTAAAACAATTTGATTTTGTGAAATGTATCTTTTTGGCTTTCATAACTTCGTTTCAGTATGAAGGAATTGACCTCTAACAAACAAATGCAATCTCTTTATGATTCAAGCAAATTAAAGCTTAATCATTAGCTTTAACAAGAGAACTATAAAAAGCTTAATTATTAGCTTTACTGAAAGATACGTATTGCCACAGCTATGTGAAATTAATAAAAAGTATTTTTTCCTGAAAAGTGTCTGTAGCAATTCTAAGATCTGCTCCTGGAAAACAACTGTATGACTGACCAGAATGTCTATATTTTACTATATGTGAATGGTGCCCTATGGGGTCATGCACATATTCAGTGGTTTTCATTCTATGCTAAAGTCAATGAATTTTTAACATAAACAGAATCAAATTTAGTGACTATTATTGGCTAAATTGCCCCCCCCCCATTTCATTTGTTGAATTCCTAACCCCTACTACCTCAGAATGTGACTTTATTTGAAGATAATCTCTATTATTAATATTATTTTGGGGGGTGGGGAGGAGAGCCTTGCTGCGTTGCCAGGCTGGAGTGCAGTAGCATGATCTCTGCCCACTGCAGCCCCCACCTCCAGGGTTCAAGTGATTCTCATGCCTCAGCCTCTTAACTGGGATTATAGGGGAGGACCATCAAACCCAGATAATTTTTGTATTTTTAGAGGAGATCAAGCTTCACCATGTTGGCTAGGCTGGTTTTGAACTCCTCTGGCCTCAAGTGATCTGCTCATCTTGTCTCCCAAGGTGCTGGTATTATAGGCATGAATCACCTCACCTGGCCAGTAGGTAGAGTCTTTAAGGAGGTTATTAAGGTTAAATATACTCGTTGGGTTTTGTCCTAATCCAATATGGCTCGTGTCCTTAAAAGAAGACATTAAAACACAGACATTGGCAGAGATCACATGAATAAGGGGAAAGATGGCAGCCACCTACCACCAAAGAAAGAAGCCTCATAATAAATCAGCTCTGCTGGCACCTTGATCTTGGACTTCTACCCTCCAGAATTGTGCAATAATGACCTTCCCATGTTCAGTTTGTAACTGTTCAATGGGTTCACCTTGCCCACTGCCTAGACAGAGCTGATATATCTGCAGTCGAGAAAGAGTAATCCTCTCAGAGCTGACTGTACGGGAGGCTGGAGTTTTATTACTCAAATCAGTCTCTCCAAGTATTTGAGGATTAGAGTTTTTAAGGATAACTTGGTGGGTGAGAGGAAGCCAGTGAGCCAGGCATCGTGATTGGTTAAACAGGGATGAAATCATAAGGAATTGAAGCTGTCCTCTTGCGCTGAGACAGTTCCTGGGTGGGGGCCGCATGATCAGATGAGCCAGTTAATAGATATGGGTGATGCCAGTTGATCCAAGTGTAGGGTCTGCAAAATATCTCAAGTACTGCTCTTAGGAGCAGTTTAGGGAGGATCAGAATCTTGCAGAGTCCAGCTGCATAGTTCCTAAACCATAATTTCCAATATTGTGGCTGTTACTCCTACAAAGGCAGACTAATCCCCGGAAAAGAAGAAAGGTTGTTTTGTTTTAAACTACGTTTTAAAAAATTTTTTTAATTTTGTTCGTCCTAAAATTAGTCCTGTCTACACCCAAGATTAAATGAGTAAAGCTTAAAGGTTAGAAGCAAGATGGAGTTAGTCAGGTTAGATCTCTTTCATTGTCTCAGTCATAATTTTGCAAAGGTGATTTTAAAGCTACCCAGTTTGTGGTATTTTGTTACAGCACCTTTAACAAACTAATACAGTGACTGTTTAAGTAAAGATGCTATTGTGTTTCTATAATCTCATATTTGTACCAAATAAGGAATTAGAGATTAGAAAAATTTAAAAATTGGGCTGGCCGCAGTGGCTCTTGTCTATAATCCGGCACTTTGGGAGGCCAAGGCCACTGGATCACCTGAGATCAGGAGTTTGAGACCAGCCTGGCCAACATGGTGAAAATGGTGAAACCCCATCTCTATTAAAAATACAAAAATTAGCCAGGTGTGGTGGTAGGTGCCTGTAATCTCAGCTACTTGGGAGGCTGAGACAGGAGAATTGCTTGAACCTGGAAGGCAGAGGCTGAAGTGAGCTGAGATCAGGCCATTGCACTCCAGTCTGGGTGATGAGCAAAACTCTGTCTCAAAAAGAAAAATTTAAAAATTGAAAGTCCTTGCAAAGTAGTCATCTTTTAAAAACATAAAGTAAAAATGAAATTTTAGTATAAAAGATGAAAAATATAACAACGTATAAATGTTTACTTAGAGATAAACTTGAGTGGGTATAACCTATATAATATATTTAGAAAGCAATATAACCTGTTATTTATGAGTACTTGACTTCATCACTTTTTATATTCATGTCTAAAGGCAAGTGAATTACTTTTCTGTATCATAAATTCCCAGGGATATTAATGAGAACATACCTTATTACTTTATTACAGATCTAAAAAGACACATATATAAAGCAAGACAGTGCCTGTTGCCCAGTTATTGCTTAAAAATTGTTAGTTATTTTTTGTCATTCATTCATTTATAAAAGAAAGTACATTAAGTGATATCAGGTTGTTTACCTATAAGATTTGACAAAAGATATAATACACATGAAGATTCATTATCATTTTTCCGAAATGAATTCTATCTGTTAACTTTTCATCAAACAGATAAAACATGTGACTTTTGTGTTCCTCTTCAAAGATAACTTATTAGCTTCCTGTTGTTTTGCTTTTGTTTTGTTTTTGCCATGTGAAGCTTATTAGATCATTTGCAGATCTACTTTATGTGTTAATTATTATAATTCCACAAATAATGGGTTTGATTTATGATATTATGTTAACCACATATTTTTTGGTTTCTTCAAGTTCAATTTATTTTTCTAAAAGTAAAAAAAAAAAATTAAGTGGGAGTGTAAATTAGTTCAACCATTGCGGAAAACAGTGTGGCAATTCCTCAAGGATCTAGAACCAGAAATAATATTTGACTCAGCAATCCCATTACTGGGCATATACCCAAAGGATTATAAATCATTCTGTTATAAAGACACATGCACACGTATGTTCACTGCAGTGCTGTTCACAATAGCAAAGAGTTGGAACCAACCCAAATGCCCATCAGTGATAGATTGGGTAAAGAAAATGTGGCACATATACACCATGGAATACTATGCAGCCATAAAAAAGGATTAATTCGGCCGGGCGTGGTGGCTCACGCCTGTAATCCCAGCACTTTGGGAGGCCGAGGCGGGTGGATCACGAGGTCAAGAGATCGAGACCATCCTGGTCAACATAGTGAAACCCCGTCTCTACTAAAAATACAAAAAATCAGCTGGGCATGGCGGCGCATGCCTGTAATCCCAGCTACTCAGAAGGCTGAGGCAGGAGAATTGCCTGAACCCAGAAGGCAGAGGTTGCAGTGAGCCGAGATCCCGCCATTGCACTCCAGCCTGGGCAACAAGAGCGAAACTCCGTCTAAAAAAAAAAAAAAAAAAGGATTAATTCATGCCTTTTGCAGGAACGTGGAAGAACCTGGAAACCATCATTCTCAGCAAACTAACACAAGAACAGAAAACCACATGCCGCATGTTCTCACTAATAAGTGGGAATTGAACATTGAGAACACATAGATACAGGGAAGGGAACATCACAAACCGGGGCCTGTCAGAAGATCGGGGGCTAGGGGAGGAATAGCATTAGGAAAAGTATCTAATATAGGTGATGGGTTGATTGGTGCAGCAAACCACCATGTCATGTGTATACCTATGTAACAAACTTGCACATTCTGCACAGGTATCCCACAACTTAAAGTATAATTTAAATAGAAAAATCCAAAGCTTCTAGTAGCTTACAGTCTTACACGACCAGTTAGTATGATATTTTAAGCATAATTTAGGACATTATTGGAAGATATACAAAAACATGAGGCAATTACGTAAAAAAATATTCAATAGTTACAAAATCGAAGTTTACTATTGTGGAACTTGATGAGACCCTAGTGTGTAACCAGTTCCAATAAGGGTATTTTGTTTTGTTTTATCTTTATTAACAGAAATAACAAAAAGAATAACAATTATGGTACAGTAAAAGTTTTATGGGTTTTATAGAGAAGAGGGGGTAACTGGGCTTTGAGCACTTTGGAGCCAATAAGCCACTCTCTGGGTTTTGCCTTCAAAAGCAAATTTAGAAAATTTATAGAGCTGCAAGTTTAATTTAAAATATATTTTTCAAAAAAACTACAAAGAGAGAGACCTATGTTTTGAAGCTTTGATTGGGTAAAATAAACCTAAAATCTGTTTACTATACAGTTAGTTGCTCTAAATTTTGATAGAAATGCTGGCAGGATATTGTGTACCTGAAATTCTGCAAAAAGCGCAAAAGATAGAACAGAGTATTATGTTAGACAGTAGTTGATACTGAGATAATAGCAGTATGTCATTAAATTGTCCTTGAGTAATCTAATTCTTGAAATTTTACTCCTTATATAATGTCTCTTGCTTATGCATAATAAGATTTCCTAACATAAAATCTATCAAGTACTTTAATTTCTGAAACTTAATTTTAACCTATTGCATGTCTTTCCAGATTCAGTTCAGCGATCATCTCCTTTAAAACATCCTACTTTATTCCTTTAGTCTGGGTCAAGGGCAATTCTTATTTGGTAAAAATTACCATGTGTGTATCACTGTTGTAGCATTTATCATATTCTAATTTGTATTGCTTATTAGGCTGTACAACTTGCATGTTTTAATTATCTGTCTCTTCTTCTAGCACTGTGAGGACATCTGCTTATTTTTCTTCTTTATACATCTTTATTTGTAATCTTAGCTCCTAGAATAGCATTTGCAAGAGAAGGTGCTCAAAATAACTTCAATTAATAAATGAACAATTGCGTATAAACTAGCCCATTTAGAAAGTACATTTATACATTTCAGAGTTCCACTTCCACCTGATGGAAAATATTAGAGTTATAAAACTAAAAATGTAAAGGAAAATAGCCTCCTCTTTCTTAGCAAATCCAAGTATATTATAGGAAGTTCAGGAAGTTCTTGTGTTCTTATGTGACTCTATTATTACAGAGTTTACTTTTCAAATTAATATTAGGCACTATGATATATCAGGGCAATTTTGGGACTTTGCTACTTTGTATCTTCTTGCAGAGCTTATTATGAAGAGAGTGCAGTGTTAGCACAGAGCTCCTCCACAGTGCCCATGGGAACCATGGGTTTTATCTTTCAGTGGCCCCATGTGAGTAATTCCTCTAAGCTGGGGGTGGGGAGGGGAGTTCCTTTGGACATACACCCTGAAGAGTCTAAGAAAATAGCTAAGAATGACTGAATGTTTCACAATTTTGCTTTCCAAAATAAAACTATGGGAATTTTATGGAACCTAAAGAGGTTACTAGAGATAAAAATGGCTTTTCCTGTGTCAGAAAGAGTCACAAAAATAGCTGACACAAGCAAATGTGGCAGGTGCAAACTGCACGCAAAGGATATTTGATACTAAGGATTCTCCACAGGTAGACATCTCTGCATACTAGAACATAAGGTAGTTACATTTGAAAATGAAAACAAAACACAAAAAGTAGAAGTGCCGACAAGAATATGTTATAAAACGCGTAACGCAACACAAGAATACAACGTGATACTCTAGATGTCAGTTAACTCCTGTGTAAACGCTGCTTTTAAGTCTTGATCTGGCTGCCTTGGAAGGTTGATAGGACTACCAGATAAAATGACAAATGTGCCCACGTTATTTTGAAATGCAAATGCCTGCACAATTAGACTTGCCTGTGGTGTGATTAATCATAAACAGTAGGTGGAGGAATTAGGGAGGTAATGATGGCCTGGGAAAAGAGAAAGAAACAACTCACGCCCATGCGAGTTCTCTACTTCTTTGGGTGATTCTCTCTCCCATGGTTACTACTGTTCAAATGCACTGGACATCAGTAGGGCTTCAAATATGCCCTAGGCTTTCTCTCCTCAATCCTGTAACTCAAGCCCTTCCAGGGGCTCATATGGCCCTTCACACAGTTCTTCATAGGGCTCAATTGTTCTCAGCACTATATAAAATCACCTTGTCAGGGAGAGGTCCTCTCTGACCAATCTGTAGAAAGAAAGGCTTCCTTCCCAATTGTTCCTGATTTTCTATGTCAGTATCCATTAACTGAGTTTTCTTCATTGACTGATATTGATTATAAGTGCATACATTTTAAGAGAAATGTAGCTTATTTATTTCGAGTCTCCCTCAGTCCACTGTAAGCTTTATAGTGAGCATCTCTATTTTGTTGGTCTTAAATATCCAGAAAATTTCACAGTGCCTGTCACATAGCAAACACAGCTAAATAAATGAATAGCATGGTTTCTAGGTAAATTTTTATGATTTCAATTTACCTATAAATTTGGTTGATATACTTACTACCTTCATCTTTCTTTCTAAAGTCAATTCTCTAAAATATTGACTATGGCAAGAAATCCTTGTGTCCCACTTGTCTCTTAAGAAACTTATTTTTGCAACACATTTCATTGTGTAAACAGTAAAGAGGAAATAAAGGAGAATGGAGCATGTGCAGAAAAAGAAAGACTGAAAATCACTAGGTATTGTAGCATGGGTTTGGCAGTTAATTAGTATGTAATATTGAATAAATCATTTAACTCTTTTGAATTATAGTTTATTCAATTATAAAACATAATTGTTAGATTAGATAATTGTTAACTTTCTTCATATCAAAGCCATCCTAGGAGAGTATTTTATTTTATTTTTACTTTTATTTTGGGACAGGGTTTCACTCTTGTCACCCAGACTGGAGTGCAATAGCACAGATCTCGAGTCACTGCAAACTCCACCTCCCAGGTTCAAGCTATTCTCCCGCCTCAGCCTCCTAAGTAGCTGGGATTACAGGTGCCTACCACAACACTTGCCTAATTTTTATATTTTTAGTAGAGATAGTTTCACCATATTGACCAGGCTGCTCTCAAACTCCTGACCTCAGGTGATCCACCCACCTCAGCCTCTCAATGTGCTGGGATTACAAGCATGAACCAGCGCACCCAGCCCAGTAGTGGAGTATTTTTAAAAACTAAGCAAAAAAATATTAATTTTGAATTATAGATTTAGGTGTGTGTGTTTGAAAGTCATGTGATATATATATATATATATATATATATATATATATAGCATACATCTTATAATTTCTATCTTATAAATATATACTAACATTAATATATATAATTACCTATGTATGTAAAATCATTATCTGTTAAAGAAGAATATACTTGTGAAGTGCATATTCTGCAAGTGTTCTATAAGCTTGGAGTGGTGCTATAAAATCGCGATAAGCATATAACATTAAAATAGCTGGTGATACACTAGAAAAAATTTGTTAATAACAGTTACATGGTAAAGCACACAAGTTAATGCCAAAAAAACCCTGATATTTCAAAAGAATAACAATTGTTTCAAGATGTTTTACTTCCTTTTTCTCTTTTGTTGTCTTCTGATTGGTTTGCCAATTCCATCCAGGGAAACACACTTAATGGACTGATATGAAATAGATTTTATTAGTTCAGCCCCCCGTAAGCATTCTCATGCATCGTTAACATTATACGTTGCAAAGAACTGCTTTTCTTAAATTGTGGATCTTTGGATATAAATTTAAGGCTGTAGTAAATAATTGTCTGACTATGAAGTGAATGCTTGGAGTATCTGCACTCATGAGTTAGCTGAAGTGTATAATTAGGCTACACATTTTAGTATGGCTTATTAAATCACAAAACACAAAAAGGCCATTGGAATTTGAATGATTGTAAAGAGTAATAAGATTTGATAGAGGTTACAATGACAAATAGCATTTATGTTTTATGTTTGGTATTTCAAGTTTGATACAATTATACCTGAAGCGATAATTCTGAATGCATTATATGTATATCAGATGATATCTAAAATAAGGCAAATAAAAGTTTAATTAACTAAGAAGTTCTAAACTATTCCAATACCTTTTAGAGTAGCAAAGTATGTGATTGACCAAGTTGAATGAGCATTTCCTTTTCCATATAAATGGCAAGATATTCAAAAATATGCTTTTTTGCTTGTATTTGTAAATCTTAAATTTCTGAAAATAATCCTCTCCCACCAAAAAATTGTACGTGCCTTGCCTGTTCTCTTTTACCCATCTCCCAGTTCTGATTTATCACCAGATCAGACTGATGCTGTTTCACAAAAGGCAACTGATCTATCCACTTTTTTTTTAACCACATCACCACCTCCCTATTCCAAGCCATAAGCATCTCATACTTAGATTATTGTTGTAACCTGCTCACTGGTCTCAAAGTTTTTATTTTTCCACTTCTTCATTCTGTTATTTAATCAGCTGTCAGAGTGATCTTAAAATGTAACTTGGAAATGGCTCTTCCTAGCTGTCTCATGTGGGACTTAATTTCAGGTCATTTTATTGCACTCTTGTGGGCAACTTACACAGCATTTGCAGTACTCCTGTAGCTACATGGTAAATGACTTCTAAGCACCATGCAGAGTAACAATTCTTTAACTGATCTCCCTTATTTAATTTGCACAGAAACCCTGTGAGGTAGATGTTATTAGATCCACTATGTATATGAGGAAATTGAAGTTTGTAAGTCACATGATAAGTCTCATCTAACTAGTGACAAAGGCTGGAATCCATGTATAAAGAGTTGTGACCCCCATGCTTATGAACTTTCTATTGTATCATTAGAAACATAAAGATCCCAGTAAAGAAGGTGAACCTCCCTTTGAATTTATGTTTCTCCTTCCCCAACCATCAACATTGATCCAATATTTGCTCATATCAGCTTGTCTGAGAATGTTTTGCTAGATAGTAGGTAGAAAATCACAGGTGAAGTGCCAGCCCAAAAAAGCAGTCAAATAGATCTTCCTCTTCTCTTTTCACCCTTGATTATTATCCTGTGATGACTGGTTATTGCGTGATAAGCTATAAAGCTTCTCCTGCCATTAAATCAGTACATTGCTGCCAGGTTTTGCTCAAAGGAATGAACATCCATTTCTCTTTGTCATTTGGTGCCATATGTCATTGTCTCAGACTTGGCTGAAAGAGAGTTGGACTTGTGCACTTCGAATACTTCTGCACAGCCGTGGAATCTTGAGAGCTCATATCAAGTTTCCAATAGCTACATTAAGTCTTGAAAATAATAGTTGGCTTCATGAAAAAATTCTCTCTCTGCATCAAGTTTTAAGCTGCAAAGGCTGTGAGGATATTATCTTAGTAATGTCATTCTTGGACAATTATGACTAGTGAGGCAATGACAGCCAAAATATACCCAGTGTCTCCCCTGTATCTGACCGTATCTGCTCCCAAGTAGCTATGACGTTGAGATGATCAAGAATGTGAGACATTTGTAATTCCCCTCCCCTCCCCTCTCCTTTTCTTTCTTTCCTTCCTTATTTCCTTCCTTTTTTTTCCTGTTTCCTTCCTTGCTTTTAAAAATGGTGAACTTTGAATTTAACTTTTATGGTGGCAAAAAGTCACTTGGATCAAATCAGTTCCTTTGCTTAAAGACCTTCATGCCTGACCATCCCATGGAACTTACCCTTAATACAGTCCACGAGGTCCTATGTAATCTGACTTATTACATAAATTATCTTTTATGTTTGATTACATGGAGTTCATGTCCTTTCTATGCTCTACCAGAGAGGAATTCTTTCAGTTCCTTGGTGCACCAAGCTACTTTATGCCTCAGAACTGATTGCTTCTCTCATATTTCTCTACGTTTCTAAATCTTATACCTGGAAGGTCATTCAGGTAAGTCTCATCACCCTCCTTTATCATTAATGATTCTTGCTTTTGCTCTCCATATTTTCAAAACTTAATTTCCCCCTGATACTTTATTGGATTCCATGGAGAGAAACACATTGATGTTTATTAAACATCTTTTTCACATTTTTCACTCTGAGCCCTTATGGTAGATATGGTAGAGATTTGTGCCCAAAATCTCAAAAGGTGAAACTTTTAAATAGTTTTATTAATTTTTGTCCCTCAACTAGGAAGGCTCAAACTCAGTCCATGTTGAAACTATTATAGAGTTCCCTGATTCTCCTTGCAGGTGTGCCACAGGGGTGTGACTCTCCTGCTCTATCACCCTGCAGCTCAAACCCCTGGGGAAGCATGCAGATGGGCAGGTGCAGAGGCCAGCCAAAGCTCTTGGGCTCCAGCCTTGTGGTAATGTCTAGGGGTGGGTGCCTGCAACCTGTGTTACAAAGCTCTTTCAGCTATGCCATCTACAGATGGCATGAGTGTTAACCAGCTCAGTGGACTCTCTGCCTTATTGCAAGGGCAGAGGGACAGAGTGACTGCTTTCTGTATCCCAAGCTCTTGCCCAGCATACTGAAAGAATCTGATCACACATGGGTTCCAAGGTTGAGTGCAAGGTTTTATTGAATGGTGGAGGTGGCTCTCCGTGAAATGGATGGGGAGCTGGAAGGTGGGGATGGAGTGGGAAGGTGATCTTCCCCTGGAGTCTGACTGTTCTCTGCCTATGTTTAGAAGCCTCTTCCCTCCTTCTCTGCCATGCCACCCCACTGCTCTCTGCCGCTCTGTTCCTCTGCTCCTTCTGATGTTCAGCTGCTGGCATGTGTGCCCACTAAGGTCTAGGGGTTTAAACGGGCGTGGGATGGGGGTGTGTGATGGGCTAGAGTGGTCTTGGAAAATGCAACAATATGCTCGAAAACAGGAGTGCGTGAAGTTTAATGTGTTAATTTTATATAGTTTGTGCTTTTGGGGTATTATTTATGAATCTTTTGCCAAACTCATGGTCAGTAAAATTTCCTCTTTTTTTTTTTTTTTTTTTTNTGCTAGAAGTTTTATCATTTTAGCTTTTATATTTAAATCTATGATCCACCTAAAGCGGATCATTTTGCATATTACATTGTAATAATTGAGGATCCTATTTATTATTTTCTTAAATTTTATTTATTTATTTTTGAGAAGGAATCTCTGCTAAGAAGAAACTAAGCCCTATACAATATGGCTGGACGGTTGTGAGTTATATCCCATTTGAATCTACTAAGCCTTCTACCTTTGAAGTGTCTTTGGGTGGTTCTAGATCTTGTAAGGACTACTTTATAATCTTTGGAGATGCCTAGTTCATCTTCAGTTATGTCATAATATTGATTAAGAAAAGATACTTTTGGTTTTTTAAGATAGTTGTTTAAGATAGTTTTTCTGGCAATCTTGTCTTGATTGGAACTTTTCCTTAACTGTCTCAGCAAATAATGTGTTTGGATCTGAGTTCTATGCCTGTGAGATACAAAATTTCACCAAAAAGCCATGTTTTGGAAATTCAAGTTTTGAATTACCTTGCTAATAATCATTTAGATCTTGATAGTCTACAAGGAAAAAAAAAACGACATAAAAAGTGGCAAATAAAAAATCTTGTAAAGCTATATGATCTGCTTCTGTCTTTGTACCTGCATGTCTATATATTTATATGTGTTTTGTGTATGTGATATTTCACTACTGAAATATATGAAAGAACTCTAATTAATGGGCTTAAAGAAAATGTAAGCACTTAAATATTTTGTCAGAAAAATAGAACTAACTCAAATGCCTTTAAGCTCAGATGACTTTAGTGATCTTTGGTAAATAAAACTACTTTAAAATTGTTGGCAAAATGAAATTAGAATGTCTTCAAAATTGTCAGTATTAAGTATAATTCAGACATTTTGCCTGGGCTTACTCGATACACAAGTTGAGGCTGTTTTTGCTAGATGTTTTAATGTCATAAAACTGTTATGTCTGTAGTATTTTTGATACTTGCTTGATTTATCTGTGAGTCAAAGCTGTAAAGTTTAGCTTCTGGGCTCTTTCAAAGTCTTGCACACATCTGACTAAGTCTGTCTTTGGACAAGCCCATGGATTCTGGGGTACGGAGTACAAGTGGCCATAGTGGGACCTGGGGACATGTCCTAAGTGCCTGGACCACCAGCTGCAAGGCAGAGTCAAATTAAATATGACCCCATTATCCCTGACCCAGCTTTGCCTCCTGAGCCTGCTGAGAGGGGTTGGATCCTACAGGTATCATATTCATAGCTCTGTCCTCTATCCTAAGCTCTAAGCCTGGTATGTAAATTCAGGACCCTGACTGGACCTGCCCTTCATTATCATCTATGGGTGCCATGTGGATACATGGGACCCAAGACAATTGGAAATGAAATTAGAAGTTACCGACGTCACAGTTTCAAAATTATTTTTAGTAATTTAAAATCTTCAAGTCACATTATGTCAGATTAAGTAATAGGTAATCATAATATGTCAGAGTCACTTTTAAGTAAGTTTAAATATTGGAACACTATTAAAGATAAGATCGTTTATATGTTTTGACATCTTATTTTTATATGGTATGGAAAAGCTAGATATATTTAGAACTGTTAATAAAAAATTGAAGATAAATTTCATAAAATGGCTTTCATCTACAAATACTAGTTAAAAACAGTTTAAAACTACTTTATTTTGTAAGTTTTTTACTGAAAATAATGGTAACTAAGAGTTACAATTACAGTTCATATAAGTAACAAAACTACTAAGTATTAGAGAAACAGTTCTCTTTACAGAACATATAAAAAAAAGTAGGAGGGATTTTTGGTAAACCAGGTTAAAAAGAGAGGTTTTTTTTTTTTTTCTTTTATATGAGGGAGAATTTTGTGTGGTCAAAATGATGAGGGAAAAATAAAGTAAATTTTTGTCCTAAGGTAGAATGCCAAAAAACACACACACACAAACAAACACACACACACAAACAAACATATGACAAAACTAAAGTTCTGAGCAAGTTGTAGAAGGTTTGTGAAAAATTAATCTGGTGAAATAAATTTGTGTGTGGTCAAGTTGGCTAAAATGAAAGAAAATTATGTATAAGTTTTTCTACAAATTGAATCTTAAGATCAAAGGCACACTGATGCAAGGCCAAGATGTGCGCCCCTGTGTTGGAATAAAAGGCTTTTCTTGAAGCATTAATTTGCACTCTAATAGAAAGTTGTGAATAGTTTTTCTTTACCTTTGAGGTAACTGGCCTCTAGAACAGAGATGCCGTTTTTTGCTTCATCAAGCTAATTTCTTGTGCTTTGTACCTTTAAAATCTTTGGTTACTTCGGCTTCATTTCATAGTGGTCTATGATCCTACTGCGATTAAACACTTTAAATTTTAAACATAAAACACTGATGTTTGACAAGTTTCCCAAAATTAAATTTCAAATTCCAAAATAAAGTCTTTTGGACATGAGCTTAGAAATAATAGAAATACCCCCAAATCCAGGAGAGACATACTAAGCTTATTCATCATGTTTAAATCATACAGGAATCACTGTCAAATAAAAAAAAAGGTATTTACTTTTCTTCAAGTTATATTTATGTTAATGTATTTTTTTTTTGAGGCGGAGTCTCACTCTGTCACTTGGAGTGCAATGGTGCGACCTCGGCTCACTACAACCTCCGCCTCCCAGGTTCAAGTGATTGTCCTGCCTCAGCCTCCCTAGTAGCTGGGACTACAGGCACACAACACCACGCTCAGCTAATTTTTGTATTTTTAGTAGAGGTGGGATTTCATGTTGGCCAGGATGGTCTCAGTATCTTGACTTTGTGACCCACCCACCTCGTCCTCCCAAAGTGCTGGGATTATAGGCATGAGCCACCATGCCTGGCCCTAAATGTATTATTAATATTAGTTCCAAAACTGTATGCTATTTCTGATTTTGAATATATCTTGATATATGTTATTTAATCACAGTTATTATGTTAATGTTATATGCCACAGAAAGAGCCAATTTTTTTTTTTTTTTTTGCTAATTGCATCTTTAATCATGGGTACTTTAAATTTTTCTCAGTGATGGTTATTTTTTTAAATCCTTTTCATACTAAGCCTAAGTATATAATTCCTCTTTAAAATTGTTTTATCTGCTTGAATAAATGTTTCATTAGTTTGCCAACATCAATTCGACTGCATACTTCCGAGTCTTATCCATACTCTTACCAGATACCATTGAATAGCAATAACATACACTGAATTAAATCTAGCAGGTGCTTACCCATCTTCTACCCTACACTTGACCAAGTTGTTCAAATTGGTCACAAATCTCTCAGCCACATGAGTCCCGCCAAAGGAATAGATGGACCCAGTGCAGGTAGTCACATCACTCTGACAACAGTATGGAACAAAAACATAAGTTAGTCATCAACATTGCCTATGACAGATTTCCACTAGAAGGAAGGATAGTTTAAATATGCCCTTGGGCAAGAGATAAAATGGACTCTGATGGTTAACTGAAATGCTCAAAGTTAAAACAGAATCTGGTTGCCATAGCTGTGTACAGGAATGCTCATGTACTCTTGTGTTCCGGGAAAGATGTTGAAAAATAGTAACGGGACCTCCTTTTCTACAATCAAGCCAAGCCATTTCTGTCGTCAGTGCTAAGACAAACTGTACGGCAGCTGGAACCCCTCGCCACCCCCCCAATCAGCTGACAGAAAGAAACATTTAACAGAGAAAAATTTATCAGAGACTCCAAGACTTTGCACTTGGAAACTACGCAATCAAGGCTTGACTATTTCTACCAATCAGAATGAAATAAGGTTGAATTCTTTATTTGCATGAACTGACCTGATTGAGAACTTTATGTATTTAAGCCAGATCTTTCCTTTGTTCTTCAGAGAGCACAATTTCTGTGCCTGCGAAGGCTGTGTTTCTCCAATCTGCAGATTTTTTAAATGGAAAATAAAGCTTTACCTTTTTTCTTTATGTATCTCATGGTCTTTCGTTATCAGTTTTGTTTTTTAATTTATGAGTCTGGTTTGGTAATCAATTTATTTTCCTTAAAAAAAAAAACTTTAAATATGTTAATGTTGATTGTTTGGTAATCAATTTATTTTCCTAAAAAAAAAAAACTTTAAATATGTTAATGTTGATTCACTTGAAATTGTTTATATTCTGCTGCTTTTAAGCAGCTAGCAAATCTCTAGTCATAGCACCGCTCTCATTCTTAGATCTGAGCTTTTGTGTTTGTTTCTTCTAAGCGTCTTTGGTAGATTAAACAGGTTAGAGGCTAGTTTATTCTATTGCTTTTGTCAAAGATGGAGATTTTAGCTAATTTTATCTAATTGACAGTTGTTTTTGTTTTTTAATTTCTGTCTTTATTCCATGTTCTAAAGTACTTTTTGCTAATTTTATTGTACTTTTCTTTATTCCTTAAATCGTATGCTGAAATTAAGTTATTTTTTTCTTATGGCACCATCTATAGCTACAACCTTTCTGATTTGATATTGATTATCATCATTCATTATTACTAATAAAGTACCTAATAATCTATATGGGTACTTTTGATTTGCTGTCTAATGAGAGAGTAATTTGTAAGTGCTATACTTTTGTTATTTGTTTACAACTTTTATCAGTGTACTTTCTCAATTCTCAAATGTCAGTAATTTTAAGATGAACTATCAATTTAATTATGGTTCTTTTGGAGGGAAACAATAATAATAAATGTGATTTACATTCCATGTTTATATGTAATTTTTCTTTACATTCTCTGATTAAATTTTTTTTTTTTTTTTTTTTTTTTTTTTTTTTTTTTTTTTTTTTTTTTTTTTTTTTTTTTNTGATTCTCCAATCCCAGTCCAACCCATAAGTTACTGACCTTATGCCTAAGAAGCAAGAGATTTGAGAAATAAATGTAAGTCTAAGAATAAGGTAATGGATACATTTGACGTATCCTCTGGTTGATTCTTCAGCAAACATTATCTAGCTCTACTATGGTACACATTCCTCAAGTTAAAGGTAAAACCCTGGGGAGTAGAGCTCATACTGAAACCCTTCAGAAAATAAGTTTCTTAAGAAATGCCATGGGATACAAAAATTAGCCCGGTGTGGTGGCGTGTGCCTGTAGTCCCAGCTACTCAGGAGGCTGAGGTGGAAGGATCACTTGAGCCGGGAGGTCGAGGCTGCAATGAGCTGCAATGGTGTCACTGCACTTCAGCACATATACATCATGTAATACTATGCAGCCATAAAAAAGGATGAGTTCATGTCCTTTGCAGGGACATAGATGAAGCTAGAAACCATCATTCTCAGCAAACTGACATGAGAACAGAAAACCAAACACCACATGTTCTCACTCATAAATGGGTGTTGAACAATGAGAACACATGGACACAGGGAGGGGAACATCACACACTGGTGCCTGCTGGGAGGTGGGAGGACTCGGGGAGGGATAGCAGGGAGTAGGGGGATTGGGGAGGGATAACATTAGGAGAAAATACCCAATGTAGGTGACGGGGGGATGGATGCAGCAAACAGCCATGGCATGTGTATACCTATGTAACAATCCGGCACGATCTGCACGTGTATCCCAGAACTTAAAGTATAATAAATAAATAAATACATACATACATAAAATAAAGAGAAGCTATAGAAGTTGTGGCACTCGGTGTATGGCAAAACTCCTTCCAAGCAGAATGGATAGGCCTGGATTTATCACTGGGGTGGGCTAGAGAGAAGGCTTAGGAAGTGCCAAGGTCTGGCTCTGGCTGATAAGGGCTATTGTTTGTCCTGCTAGTTTCCCGATGCAAGTTCATGAGAAGCCTGGCCATCAAGTAGCCACTGGAGGTGTGTACTGTAAGCCCCTTCCAAAGAGAAAGTGGGAGCTGCACATTTCCACCTCTCTTCTGCACTACTCCAACAGGGTGCAGCCCCAGGAAGTGTTTGCACATCTGTTTAAAACCACCTCTTTTTTCCATCATCTAGGGAGTCCCAGATATGCCTAATCCCTTCTGCTCCCAGAGCTAAGAGGCTCAGGATGGAGTCCTCTGGGAGGCAGCTATAACAGTTTGGATGCTTGATGCATGGCATAAACCCCTTCCTGGGAGAAACAAGAAGCTGCATTTTCAAAGCCCCTTCTTTGCACTGCTCCTGGGAAATAAAGCCCCTGGAAGTTCCTACGTGCCCCTTTTTTTCTGTGATCTAAAGAGACGCGAATGCCAGTGCCCTCTGCCCTAGCCCCCAGAACTAGAAAGTTTAGGATGCTGTTTTTTGGTTGGAAGCAACACAAGTTGGGATGCTTGATATGTGGACCAACTCCTTCCAGGAGGGATTAATAGACATGGAGTTATTTCTGAGTAAGCTGGGCGAGAAAGCTCAGGAAGCAGATCTGCTTCTCAGGTAGGCAGGGATGTTTTAATACTTGCATGTCCCTTTAACTTCCTGATGCAAGTTTGTTCGAAGCCAGGCTGCCAATTAGCCACTGAGGGAGTATGTCACGAGCCCCTTCCAGGGAGAAATGAAGGCTGCATTTTTTTTTTTTTTTTTTTTTTGAGATGAAGTCTTGCTCTGTTGTCCAGGCTGGAGTGCAGTGGTGCAATCTCAGCTCACTGCAAATCTCCACCTCCTGAGTTCAAGTGATTCTCCTTCCTCAGCCTCCTGAGCAGCTGGGATTACAGGCACATGCCACCATACCTGGCTAATTTTTGTGTTTTTAGTAGAGATGGGGTTTACCATATTGATCAGGCTGGCCCCAAACTCCTGACCTCCTGATCTGCTGCTTCGGCCTCCCAAACTGCTGGGATTGCAGGCATGAGCTACTGCACCTGGCCTGATTAAAGAATCTTTTGAATCCTTTGGCCATAGAAGGTATGTATATTATCACATAAGCATAAGGCTTCCTTAAATTATAGCATTTAACAGGCAAACTTTTTTATTAAAAAAATACTTTTTAATTTCAATGCTATATTACTAGAATATTTCAATAGACATTTTAAAGTGAAAATTAGATGTCCAGATTTGGGTTTAAATTCACAAGATGTATTGCTAATTTACTATCACAAATACAACTACATTAGAAAAGCTAGACTTAAAAAGTACAAGCAAATACTCTAAAAAGTACAATCAACTTTATTCTTATGCCTTTCCTTTCACATATTCAAATAATTTTCTGGGAGGTATCTGTATTCTTCCTTTTATGTGAAATGTAGGGCAAGTCTCATGTCTTATACTTCCTTTTAGGCATGAAAAAACATTTCTATTAACAGTTACTAAAAATAAGCATTCTACTATAATTCAAATTTAAAATCCGTTCTATGTTTCTCTTCTCCCCTTCCTTAGATCTACTTAAAACAAGTCCCTTGAAGTGAAAACATATAGTGTTCACATTCCCCATTCTCTAGTATCTTGGTTTCTCTCGTAAGGCTGAAACTGGAGAAGAGGAGGCTGTATCAGTGGGTAGGATCTTAGCTCATGGTTTTGTTGGGGTGTTCAGGCATTGACTTCTCTGGGTTTGGCAGATGTTGAAAGTTGACTCTATCTCTGTTGGCTGATGGGTTCTTTATGAATCTCTTCCTCTTCCACTTGCCATGAAAAAAATGTATCTCCTCCAACTTGTTGCTCAAGCAGTTTTCTTGCCATCTAAGCATTGGTAGTTCACTCCTAGCTTCTTTCTGCTGAGGCAGCTTCATGTTTCTACGAAATTCTAATGGACCCCATCTAAGTCAATTCCAGGATTATTCTTTCTCAGACTCAAACGAGAAACCAGTTCCTTAAGATCTTACCTCTGTAGCAAGCCCCAGAGTAAATATACAAAATTCTGAGTGTGATTTTTTTTTAACATTGTCTTCCCCCTCCTAACTTAAGGTAGAAGGAAAGCATTCCACATCTTAGACCATGGGAATTCTATGCACTCTGAAACTTCTTTAAAATCTCCATCTCACCTTTTCCATCTATTTAATAAGCTAGTTATCTGAGGTTAGTTAAGGATCTCCAAATTAGTTTTCAGAACCTCCGTGATCATGTCCTGCTTTATTGACCATCAACATTTTGAAATTCTGAGAGAAGCTGATCCATTTTTCTTGGAGGCATAATTGAAACATAGATAGAGTCACATTTTAGCATCTTAATATAGTACTATTAGAAATATTTAAATTTAAAAGTTGACTATGTTGAGTTATTTTAAAACCATATATAGTTCTACAGGAATTGACCATTATATCGTGACTTTTGCTTGTGTCATGGCTACAATTTCTTCAAAGTAATTTTAGGACGCACCTTAATTTTAGAAAATCTAAAATGTGAAAATCTGTAGAATTCAGGATTGAAAAAATATGGCCATTTTGATTTCTATAATACTACCGTTAGACAATACAGCCTGAACAATTATTCTTTTGAAATTATTGAGGCTATGTATTGTGTCCAATCATTTTTACACTGTGGCATGCAGAGTAAATTGCAATAATGATTAGATGCTACCCCAAGATTAACAGAGCTGAGACTGTTCACCTACCTGCCTAAAGAGCTGAGGGAATCAATATTTGAACACATCTGTAACTCATTTGAAGTATTAGTTAGCAAGCTCTATTTTAATGTGTGATTAATTTCTGGAATGTTCATAATATATATGTCTTAATGTTCTAAACATTCTCCAGGAGTACTTCTTCTGCCTATTTGACCCTTCAAAGCAGGAAATGTGTTAAAGATTCTCATAGCTATTGAATGCCGGCCAATTTAAAGATATTTTGTGTGCTAAAGATATTTTGCTTTCTTCTTTTCAAAGCTATGCTATTTCTTAATACAGATTCTTGATTCCTAGAATTTTCATGTAAATTTTAACATTCGGCTATAAGCTATTGCATTCTAAGGGGATAACATTTGAAATTAATGAGGAGAAATACCCATCAACTACAGTTCCTTAACTTGGAACTGCTGTAGTAAGTGGATGCTAGTCTACTTTGAAGAAGACAGTGTGTTTTCGGCAGTATTTTGAGAACCAGCAGACATTTTGATATTTTTACGTAATAGTGTATTAGGTTCTTAGGGCTGCCATAATGAAATACCATGACTTAAATAATGTAATTTTATTTTCTCACAGTTCTGGAAGCTGGAAATCCAAAATTGAGGTGTCAGTGGGTTTAGTTTCTCCTTAATTCTCTCTTTGCTTGCAGGCGGCTGCGTTTTCAATATATCTTCGGGTAATGAGGGGCAGGAGGGGAACAGAGGCATTCCGAAGACGCTTTCAGTTGTCCCTATCCAGTGGGCACAGGGGCTCAGATCCCTCCCTGTTCCTTTGTGTTCCCCGATGTGCCCAGGTCCTTGATCTTTCTTATCCCAAGAATGGAGAAGGGGTCCTGGAGATGTGGTGAGCTTACCGTTGGGATAAATATCACAGGCCCAGGTAATTTAGCAGAGAGCGATTTATTAGGCAGAGAGAAAGAGAGAGAGAAGGAGTGAGAGAGCGCACATGCTGCTATGGGAGGGGATCCAAGGGAGAATCTGCACAGGTAAGTGACAGGGAGATTTTAACCCTGGAGTTATTCCAGCTCCATTCATCTTCTTGTTCAAAGAGAGGAGTTCTTTCAAACTTCCGCTGGAGTGACTGATTTTTCACTTGGATGTTGGATTGGCTGCTAGGTTCACAGCAGAGGCCCTTCCTCCCACAGCTTTTCCCAGGCTTTCTAAACAGAGGAGCTCACCTGGAATTTCTACCTAGCCCTCTCACGGGAAAGTCAGACAAAGAACTTTACCTTCCCGGATGGTAGCCTGGATGGAGGCAAGGCTCTGGGAAGCTTTTGCCTTTGAAATCACGCCCTTTGTGGACCTGGGAAGAGAGGTTTTTTGCCTTAACACAGTCCCTCATTCAAATGACTTTCCATCTGTGTAAACAAATCCCTACATATCTTTGTGTGTTCAAATTTTCTTTTTTTATAAGGACAGCTGTCCTTAGATTGGATTAGGTCCCACTCTAATCGGCCTCATTTTAACATAATTACCCTTTATAGGCACTATTTCCAGATATAGACACATTCAGAGGTACTGGGGATTACAGATTTAATATGAATTTTTGGGGAACACAATTCATCCCATAACTATAAGGAAAGCATTTTAGGGGATATAAAGCATTTTAGGGGATACAAATAATAATTTAAATAATAATAAATAATATTATTATTATATTATTTAATAATATTAAATAATAATAACTGACAAATTACAAATAATTTAAATAATAACTGACAATTACTGATCTTCCTTAAAATAACAAGACCTTTCTCTCCTGGGAGGACTCCATTTCAGGCTTCATTAAGAGATTACCTCTATCTTTACAAGAGTAGGCATAATCAAATATTTGGCCTATCAGAATACCAAATCTCTCTAACTACAATGATTTGTTCTAGATTAGCACATTATTCAAGCTAAAATAGTATGTATCTTCGTTGTGCCCTGTTAACTAGAACTATCAGGAGAGACAATTCATTTAGAGATATAAGCTTAGATTGTACCTTGGCATTCAATAAGCACAAAGCATTACAGATGTAACACAACAAAACTTTACTTTTTCCTCAAGTTATAGGTTCAAAAAGTGAGAGATTCTCTAGAGAATATTTTTATGTGATCACTCAGCAATTTACTTTGCTTTCTTTCATCAACATGAAAGAAACGTGCTTCCACATAGCATGCTTCCCACAACAAGGAAGATGAAAGCTAGAGGGATGTGTACTGAATTCTCCATATTTTAAACGGGAATTATTCTTTTTCCTCACAGTCCATTGGCCAGAATTAGTCATATGGCCACGTTGACTGCTAGAGGGCTGAGGATGTTGGGGACACATGGCTTTTTGATAAGAAGTAAACATTTTTTTTCTGCAAATTTTACAAATTACATAAGATGGAACTGCTATACTTCATGAATAAAGCAATTTTCATTAGGACACAATGAGGTCAATGTACAAAAGCAGCAAAAATTTGTAGAGAGAAAAGACTGAGGCTGAAGATACTGGACCTTACTTTCTTTTAGCCTCTTATTTAGTGTTACCTTCTGAATAGAGCAGTTGGGTGAGCCAGTAAAAAATAATGATAATTATTACTGTCATTATTTTAATGTTAATTTTACATCCAAAAGCAACTGGTAAAGGTGTACTTCATGCAACATGCTAATACATTATCATTATGTTGTATTTTTAATACATTATAATTATGTTTTATATTTTTCTGTTAAACTTAATTTGTGACATTTGCTTTGAATGTTATATTCATATATTACCATGTTTTAAATTTAATTTAATATTTATCTTGTTGCTGGACTTAAATCTCATTTTTTTGAGCATTCTCAATTTGTTACATAATATCTTTTGATTTGGTGAAAGCTTTCCTCATTCTCTATTTTGTGCTTCTTGTTTGGAAACAGGGCATTTATTTCTATTAATTTAGTGAATGCTATAAAGCCTTTTTTAAAAAAAATTAAATAACTTTACAAAGAAATCAGTTTCTTGATTTTTATATCTGAAAATGAAATTGCTCTGAAAGTTTTATTTTTCAGTTTCTACATTAATTTTTTAAGGTATTTTACTCATTTAAAGTTTTGTCATTTTACCTTAGGTTTAGCATTTATTCAGAATGAACATGTTTGCAAATAACTCTACCCAGTTGTTTTTATGTTTATTCTTTTGCATATCACTTCTTTTCTTGATTCATGTTCTTAAATTCAACTGTAGTGTTTTACACTACTTCAGTCTGAAAAATCTTATTTCACCTATACTTACTCAAGAAGTTTAGCTAAGCTTAAAATTTTAGGTTGATGGATATTTTTACACCATTACTTTGTGATATTTATAATTTTCTGCTTTTTAAAATCTTTCTCAAATGCTAATGGGACATTTTGATATACTACAGCCAGTCCAAGTGGTAGGATTGAAAGCCACAGTACGTAGATAATGTCACAATACCATACTGTACATGTTAAGCACATGAGACATTCAGAGAATCTTAAGGATTCTTGGCCAAAGAGATCTAGATAGAAACTGAAGTCCATGCAGAAAAGTTAATAAAGCAAGCCTAAGACCACTCTGCTTATAAATGCCGCTTTGCAAGGTTAACCCTTGGCTGGCATCTGGGAACTCGGCTGGTAAACAGTTTCATACCTCGATATAAAACATACCCTAACTGATAAAAGTGGCTCACTGTGCATAAACTACTTGTACAATGTGGCTTATGGTAAACCATGCTTTCCTTCTGGGAGTCTAGAACTTTGCTACATGCTAGGAAGATAATCCCTAAATGAGCAGACCCCAATAAAAGCCTTGGGCACTGAGTTTCTAGTAGGCTGGCTTCCTTGGGCAGAAAATTCCCACACCTATTGCTGCATTTTTATTGCTGGTTGAAGTGTGTGCTGTCTGTGACTGCTCATGGAGGAAGAAAACATGAGACATTTAAACGGATTCTTCCAGATGTCTTTCTCTCTTATTATTCGGCTGTGTATCCTTACTATAGTACATTGCTATAGTAAATCTTAGCCAAGAGTATAACTATGTTTAAGAGTATATTGCGCTTCAGTATAATAACAATAATTATTGTTTCTTATATAAGTATTGTGCTATACAAGCAAACATGAATTTTCTAATTTTAATGAGGATAATACCTTTTATCTAATAAGTTTATCATGAAGTCTACATAACACAGGAACATGTTCTATCATTTAATAGCTATAAATGAATTTTCTCTTGCTTTTGTTTATTTCTCACAAGCAAGTCTATGAGACCAATATTAATAAAAAAGTAAATAAAAATGAATTGTAGGGAAAAGTTCACCTGAAATATATGGAATTTCAATCAAGTGTTACAGGTTTGGAAGTGACTTTGGTGAAAAAGAGAAAAAAAGGGTGTTATACATTGAGTAAGGAGGAATTCCATTTAAACAAAATATTCTTCAAAATATAAGGTTATAGTGATACAATGGAAATAGAAAAGGAGATCATATTTATTGAATCTGAGGACACAAAGGAGATAGAAATGTAATAAAGTGGTGCTTATTCTAATCCCAGTGGTCTCTTTCTACAGGAGATAGGCACATAAAATCACCAAAAACCAAATCAGCTTCTCTCTCTAATTTCAAGGGAATTTATTGGTATTAATAGGGCACATCATGACCTCAGTAAAACAAAAATAAATTGTACACTGTGAGAATTAGGATTGTCTTAAAGATAATTCAATATATTTTCTCATTGATCATGTAAATGATGCTATATTTCTTCAAAGACATACAACCTATATAAACAAACTACTAATGCTATCCTATTTGTCTTCCTTATTTGTATCTACACTGAACTAGCAAGTATTTTCTTAGGGATCTGTGGGGCTGAGTATTAACATTTGCTTAAACCAGTAAATGGATTAATCATGGAGTTTTTCTTGCCTATTGATTGGCTGGTATCAGTATATTCTTCTGTCTATATTGCTTGAATATTGAAGATAAAGTTATTTTGGATTCCTGACTTAATGGGGAAGGTCTCACATTAGTTTCTCCAATTTGGTAAATTGAAATCCTACTCCTTGTGGGATTGATATCCAGGGAGCTGTTAGGATTAAGGATTAGGAACACTTCCAGAGCAACTCTGGCTCCACTGTTTCCTTTTCCATTCTAGTTCAAGTTGTTGGGTTTATAGAACCATTTTTGTTTTCTTTAGTTTTGTTGAAGATTTCTGTTGTTGTGGTTGCTGTTTACATTGAAGACTTGCTTTATTTTCATGAGAACTCAGCAATAGTTTAAAAACTGCATTCTTTTTAACTAAAATTGTATTTGCATGTTTTACAGTAGGGGATCATGTCAGAATATCTACTCTTTGTGAATTGGGTTTAAATAGCAGAATTTTTTAACATTTGATTATATGTTAGTCAAACTTACATTATTTTTTAAAATTTTAAAATAAAATCTCCATTGAACACTTATGAAAACCCATACTACCTTTAAATTTAATTCAGTTTTTCAGAATAATATATGAACAGTTTTAGAATCATATACTCCCATTAAAGTGGTAACAATAAAAAATAAGGCCTTAAAAACAAGTGTGTCTCATCACCGCTTATTTCTCAAGCCATGCTTTTCAGAGATAACTGAACTCTTTAAACTTTTAGCTTTTCCATTTATTATTAACCTCCATACCTTAAAATACTATTTGTTTCATTATTTTCATGATTCAAATTGTATAAATTAAACTTGACCTCTTATTATGGATGATAAGGAATAAGCTTTAACAATAAGCTCCATTTTCAACAACCATGTTAAAGTTGTAATTTTGGTTAAATCTATATTCTGTATTTTTTATTCTGATTTTGTAACTATTGTTCTGAATACTTTAGATTTTATAAGTGTATCTGCTGCACTGACACTTTAAATAATTTTTTTTATTCACTGGTGTTCTGAATTGTTATACTGAAGCACCAGAGATGATTAGATTTGTGGATGGATTTTTAAAACAGGTAATTCTGCTAAAGTCAAAGGAGAACAAAAAAGAAGGATGTGGCTTGACATGTAAATTCTGTAGGGAAGGAAGATGATGAAGAAGCTGTTGATACAGAAGAAAGTAGGAAAAGAAAGGAAGTGTCATTTTGATAAAGGTTCACCATTTGGATAGGAAAGAATTAGATGTCCTGAGCCAAGGCTAATCCATTAGGATGAGCACTAGAATGGGTGAAAATTAAAAAAAATGATAGAATGCTTAATTTCAGCATTTTTATTTTGTTTATAAAGAACCTATTGTAATAATTGTTGTATGCCTATCTACTATGAGGATATAATACATACAAATATATGTGTATGTGTATAAACTAAGAAATATTATCAACAAAATAATCTTTCTGACTTTAAAATTGTTGAAAACCAATAGAATTTTAATAACAAGTTCAAAAATAGATGAAGAAAATCAGGAAACTCTTCATTAATGGAATTACCTTTGGAGTGATTGAAAGAAATATTTTTTTTATTTGTTTGGTCTTTTTCCTTTTTGTTTTCTCAAGTTCCATTGGTTGTTTTGCATGTTTTTATTTTTATTTTTGTTTTGTGATATATAACTCCAAATGCTGCCCCAAGACATTCAAGTATGTGGAACAGAAGACATTTTTACCCCCCAATAATGGGATTACATGCACATCAAGATGGGAAATAGGGAAAGCCAAATTGCTTTGTATGATAAAGTGAGAAGAGTCTAAACTGTTGGAATAAGGACAGGGATATGGGAAAGAGACGAAGTGGGAGCCAGGAGGGTGAGGCCTTGTAAGGGAGGAGGGTAGATAGTGTCCTTCAGAGACAGAGCAGCGCTGAACAAGCCCAGGGAAAACGATTACAAAGATTTGATCTATAAAATGTTTGTTAGGCGATATACTATTCACTCACTCACTCTCATTGTCACTCCTAAGGTATTTCTAGAAAAGCAACAATTAATTTTTATTTTGTAAAAATTGGATCTTTTAGACAAACTGTAGGGAGGCAGGTGTCTGTATCTGAATGGTTCTGAAACACTTCAGTATTTTAAAATTTCAACAACAAACATATTTCTGCCTTTATCTTTTTGTCATAAAATACACATGTAGCATAAAATTCTCCATTTTGACAATTTTTTACTGTCATTAATTATACTCACAATGTCATCACTACCTATTTCCAAAGATTTTTATCACCCCAAACAGAAACTGCACACATTAAGCAATGATTCCTCAACCCCTTCCCCATCATCTCCTGGTAACTTCTAATCTACTGTCAAAACAGTGTGATTTTGCTCCCCAGAAAATACTTGACAATGTCTTGAGGCTCTGTTAGCTGTCACAGTAAGGAAATAGGGAGATGCCATTGTCATCTTATTCCTACAGGTACCAGTATGCTCCATCTAATAAGTTGCTGCTTCCTGAGATCAAACCTTGAACTATAACATTCAATGAGAGTCTTCCAAAGTTCCACCATTATTCTCCATATCAGCCCTAACAAAATGAACATGACCAGACCCACCTCTTACTGGAAGGGGATCAGTGCTCAAATTGTAGACATACTGTTTTATCCTATAGGTGTGCTGAATTTCCTAAATATTATTCACAGCCAGTAGATCACTGTGTTTGAGATTTTACTCTGGAGCCTTCTGCCACACCCACATGGATGGTCTGTGAGATGAATAAGATCCTGTGCCCTGTTGAAAGAAGGACTGATGAGCAAACATCAGTTGAAAATCCCTTCCAGCAAACCATTAAAAATATTTTTACATCATTCAAAGATGAAAACAATAGAAATTATGTTATTTAAAAAATATATATAGGCATTTATTTGTAGATTTTGCTATATATCACTTTATCTATATATTTTACTATAATTTATTTCAATTATACGGAGATCCACTAAAAATAACCTCTTCTAGCTGGCCTCCTCTTTGTCAACCATCTCACTCAGTACTTAGGTTTGCCCATTTCGGCCTCATCAAAGAAGGGAGACATCTTCAAGTGTAGCTTGCATATCAAGGAGTTGGTACAAATGATTTTAGGTGTTCCTACTATAGTTAAAGTATCCCTGGAAAAATTTAAGGGCAAACACTCAACTTCTCCTTAATAATTAGTAACCTGAAAAATCACAATAAGGGCATATGTGTGGTCTAGGGACTTGAGTAAGTAGAGAATGCAATGCCACACCATGCTCAGATGCTGATTGAGCAAGATATAGGACAGTCATGCTTTAAAAAACAGCCTCTTGATAGCATAATTCTTCATCTGAACATGAAGCCCCAGCTGCAGACCTACCCATTGCATTGCTTCTAGCCTCAAAATGCTTTGCTTCTAGTCTATGAGTCTCATCCCGAGAGTGAATTTACTTGGGCTGGGCAAGCTTTCCGGGCGTTGGGTTCTGATAGGAAAGCCAGAAAGAGTAGCCTTTGCCAGTAGAAGCATCCTAAGCTTCATTCTGTGAGGAAAAGCTAGAAAAGGCATGTAGTCTTAATAGCTGAGAAAAAGGATGCTAGAGGTCTCAAGGAAGGAAAGAAAGCACATCGTGGACAGAAAGGATTGTAGAATAGCCAAATCAGAGGGAAGGACCACTCTGCCTAGTTCAGTGAATGGCCTGAGACAACTAAAAGAAAGACCCCGCTAGTCCTGCCACAGAACACACAGGTTCCTTTTTCCTTAAAAAAAAAAAAGGGAAACAAAGATAAGGAGCTGTTTCCAGTGACTTTGTCCTCATAACAAAGAATAGAGGCAGGAAGGTCCACTGCAAATAGACAAATCAGTACTAGCCCCTGTACAAAGTCCAGGCCCAGATGAAATTGAGGCTGTTCTTCTAGATTCAGGATCCTGCAGCCCAGGGGCACGTGAAAGCCTTTGACCTGATTTTGGAAGGATCACAGAAGCTTAGGCAGAGATATGTACCATGACTGAAAAGACACAAGGAAAACCTCCATCACCAGGCAGAGGTTTTAAATGAGAATTCTTGATTTGACACGACTCCCTCCTATCCAGATGAAGAAAAGTTTTGGAAAAGTACAGCATCACACCACCATCAAAGATCAGAATGCAGGTTCTGAGGGATAGTGTAGTCTTAACAGGAACATGCGCTTCTGAAATCGTAAGAGATATTCCTTGTGTAAATGCGTCAGATTCAATGATTAGTCCATCTGTCAGATTTAGTCCCCTCCCACAATCTCCTGGTTTGCTTCTGCAGGAGCCAGGATCTCCAAGCTTGGGCTGGAGAAACTGGATCACTCAGGCTACTTTTCTCACTCAGCCAGGTTTTGCTTTGGTAGATGTTTTGCAAGTAAGTCAGTTCCTCTGCCAACCTGTCCAAGGAGACAGCATCAAGATTTTTTTTTTTCCGGAAAATGTAGGGATTCCTTTGGAAGCTAACAGTAATTGAGTATATATATATATATTTTTTATAGTTTCCAGTCATTGAGATTTGTGCTAATCTGTTATACAACAAACAGCTTTTACACCAAACATCCAAACAATTAAAACAAATCAAAACAAAACAACGTCTAATCTTTCTTCATTCCGCAACTCCAATTTTTTTGTTTTTGTTAATATAAAGGGTGACGCTTACTCAATTTATAATTCTTAAATGTTACCTCTTGAGTGGTTAATGAGTCAGCCTTCAGTCGTTCTGCTAAATTGTGCCAATGTGAGCCCTATTTGGCAGCTGATTTGGTTTGGCTTTGTCCTCACCCAAATCTCATCTTGAATTGCAGTTCCCATAATCCCCACATATCCTAGGAGGGAGCTGGTAGGAGGTAACTGAATCATGGGGGTGGCTACCTCATGCTGTTCTCGTGATAGGGAGTGAGTTCTTACAAGTTCTGATTGCTTTATAAGGGGCTTTTCCCTGTTTGCTGGGAACTTCTCCTTGCTGCCACCATTTGAAGAAGGATGTGCTTGCTTCCCCTTCCACCATGATTGTACGTTTCCTGAGGCCTCCCCAGCCATGCAGAATTGTGAGTCAATTAAACCTCTTTCCTTTATAAATTCCCCAGTCTCAGGTATGTCTTTATTAGCAGCATGAGAACAGACTAATACAGCAGCGATGTCTAAAAGTATTGACAGATGATTAATAATTTTATATAGCAACTGTGAAGTCCTTAGTTTTTCTCATTTTGCTCAAATTTCTTTGAATAGATTATTGAAGACTTTGGGCTTTTGTTTTGTTTAAAATGAGCAGATTGTTGGACAATGCGCTGGAAGATATTTGTGTCTGAGTAAAGGAAGAGTCACTCTTAAAGAACCTCAATCCTGATACAATATCCATTTTATGTGTGTGTGTTTAATGACAACACTTGAGGCCTACTATCAGCAAACTTTACATACCTAATATGTTATTATTAACTATAGTTAGCATGCTGTTCATTAAGTCTCTAGTGCTTATTCATCTTATAATTAAAGGATTGCAGTCTTTTACCAATATCTTCCCTTTCCTCAAGCCCAGCCCCCGGTAACTATCACTCTGTTCTCTGTTACTATGAGCTTAACTTTGTGGTTTTTAGATTATACATAAAAGTGAGATCTTGCAGTATGTGTCTTCTTGTTTCTGGCATATTTTCACTTAGCATAATGTCTTCAAGGTTCATCCATTTGCAAACTAAGTTTGCAAATAGTGACAAAACTTCTTAATTTTAAGGCTGAATAATTACATATTTTCATGGTATTTGTATACACATGCACACACACATATATAGTCCTTGCTTTGGCAGCACATATACTAAAATTGGAACAATACAGAGAAGATTAGAATGGCTCCTGAGCAAGAATGACACTCTAATTCATGAAGCATTTCATATTTCTTTTTTAAAAAAATCTTTAAAAAATTTTTTAAATATATGCATATCACATTTTCTTTATCCATCCATCTGTTGACAGATAAGCACTTAGGTTTTTTCCTTATCTTGGTCATTGTGAATAATGTCGTAATAAACATGGGATTGCAGATATCTCCTCTAGATCCTGACTTTAATTTTTTTTTGGCATTTGTAACCAGAAGTGAGATTGCTGGATCATATGGTACTTCTATTTTAAATTTTTTGAAAAACTTCCATACTGTAATTTTTTTTTTTTTTTACTTTTTATTTTTAACCTTAATCATCCTGAGCTCTTTTGTGCTTTCAGCCCTTTGTACTAGCTGTCTCAATCTGCCTAATCACTTTTTTTTTTTTGTTTACTTTTTATTTTTTATTTCAACAGGTTTTAGGGGAACAAAATAGAATTTTTTTTCCTCTTCCAGGCACTGGCTGCCAGAATTATCACTTGTAGAGAGACAATGTGATAATTGTCAAACTGTCACCCAATCGCCTGACACTCCTGGTAGGTATTGGGGTGGGGAGCCCTCTCTTGTCCCACTTATGCCTGACTACCTGTAACAGACAGATGGATAAGTTATTCGGTGGTAATTTCTGAGACTTTGGTGCACCCATCACCTGAGCAGTGTATGCTGTACCCAGTGTATACTCTTTTAGTCCTCATGTCCCCTCTCAGTGTTTCTCCTGAGTCCCCAAAGTCCATTGTATTATTCTTATGCCTTTATGTACTTATAGCTTAACTCCCATTTATGAGTGAGAACATAGGATGTTTGCTTTTTCATTCCAAAGTTACTTCACTTAGAATAGTGGTCTCCATTTCAATCCAGGTTGCTGCTAATGTCATTATTTTATTCATTTTCATGGCTGAGTAGTATTCCATGATGTGTGTGTATGTGTGGGTGTGTGTATATATATATTACATATATATATATAAAATATAAATATGTCACATTTTCTTTACTCATTGACTGATGGGCATTTGGGCTGGTTCCATATTTTTGCAATTGCAAATTGTACTGCTATAAACATGAATGTGCAAGTATGTTTTGTATGATGACTTCTTTTCCACCTAGTAGTTAAATGGCTGGATCAAATGTTGTTTACTTTTAGTTCTTTAAGGAATCACCACACTGTTTTCCACAGTGTTGTATTAGTTTACAACCCTGCCACCAGGGTAAAAGTGTTCCCTTTTCACCACATTCATGCTAACATCTATTATTTTTTGATTATGGCCACTCTTGCAGGAGTAATATGGTATCACATTGTAGTTTTGATTTGCATTGCCCTGATAATTAGTATACTGATTTTATTTAATAATGGCTATACTAATTTACATTCGCACCAACAGTATATTAATACAAAGATTTCCTTTTTTCCATATCCTTATTGAACGGATCTTTTATCTTTTTAATAGTAGCTGTCCTAATAAGTGTGAGGTGATAGCTTACTGTGTATATTTGCATTTGCATTCTCATGATGATTAATGATTGTTTGCAATCCCGGTCTGACAAAGGGCTAATATCCAGAATCTACAAAAAACTTAACCAAATTTACAAGAAAAAAAAACCATCAAAAAGTGGGCAAAGGATATGAACAGATACTTCTCAAAAGAAGACATTTATGTAACCAACAAGCATAAGAAAAAAAAAAGCTTATCATCACTGGTCATTAGAGAAACGCAAATCAAAACTACAAAGAGATACCATCTCACACCAGTTAAAATGGGGATTATCAAAAATTCAGGAGACAAAAGATTCTGGAGAGGATGTGGATAAATAGGAATGCTTTTACACTGTTGGTGGGAGTATAAATAAGTTCAACCATTGTGAAAGACAATGTGATGGCTCCTCAAGGATCTAGAACTAGAAATACCATTTGATCCTGCAATCCCATTACTGGGTATATACCCAAAGGATTATAAATCCTTCCATTACAAAGACACATGCACACATATGTTTACTGAAGCACTATTCACAAAGCAAAGACTTGAACAACCCAAATGCTCATCAGTGATGGACTGGATAAAGAGAATTTTGCACATACACACTATGGAATACAATGCAGCCATACAAATGGATGAGTTCATGTCCTTTACAAGGACATGGATGAAGCTGGAAACCATCATTCTCAGCAAACTGACACACAAGAACAAAAAACCAAACACTGCACGTTCTCACTCATAAGTGGGAGATGAACAATGAGAACACATGGACATAGGGAGGGGAACATCACACACCAGGGCCTGTCAGGGCTTAGGGGCTGGGTGGGAGATAGTGTTAGGAGAAATATCTAATGTAGATGACGGGTTGATGGGTGCAGTGAACCACTATAGCATATATATACCTAAGTAACAACCCTGCACACTCTGCACATGTACCCCAGAACTTAAAGTACAATAACAACAACAACGACAAAAAAAAAACAGAACATTGGTGTACCCATCTTAACCCACATCATGGGTTAAAAAGAAGATTGCCAGGATGCCGTCACTCTTCCAGAAAGGCATCATTTGTTAAGTCCTTTTCTTTCATGGTTTGGAGTAAAAAAAAGTCAGTGATTAGAAATGTATCCCTCATAATAGGCTCTATTGCAGATTCTACTGTAAAGGCTGTGTTTATACAACAGACTTTAAATTATCTTGTGAAACAGAATTGCTCTGGATTACATGCTGGATAAACAGAGATGTATCTGAGCAGCTGCTGCCACTTGTGGCCTGTGGGAAATACATCAAATGTAGATTATAGATGTTCAGTTACAGAAGATAAAGAGACTTCTGAGTTAAGTGACTGGACTCTTTAGCTCATTCTTTGATTGCTTTAACTTTAGGTGGTTTAGTTTATAGGGACCCTGGGTAAGAAGCATACTCCAAACTCTTGGTATTCTCCTGATAGTCATAATAGTTTTCCTGGCACACTGTATTCTCTCAAAAGTTTTAAATGTTTGCATGTAGCTATCTCTAGAATGTCAAGTGGTATCTCCTCAACTGCAATGACAAGAACTGGCAGAAATGTGTGACCATGAGGACATCATAACCTATGAATGATATGCTGAGACTGGAAACCCAAAATGGTGGTAACTGAGAGTTGCCTTAAGGCCCTAGGTTTTGGTCACACTCTCACCTAATTGAGATCCTGACACAAGAAGGGAATTTTTCAACAAAATTATGGGAGACCTAGCTCATGCACTAGGTCTTAACAGACCAGAACAAACCAAAATGGAGTCACTCCTGCTAAATGTGACATAATCAAACTAGGACTTTCAAGAAACAAATAGATCCTAGAACAGAGCAGGGTTTGTTTTTTTCTCCTGTAAACAGAACAGCGCAGCATAAAGAGGTACCCTCTATTTTAACCCTTAAAAAAAGAAAAAAACTGAAATTCTTACTCCTACCTTTCAAAACCCACTATTATGCTATTTTCCAGTGGATTTCAAGTCCAAGTAAGCACATTTATGATAGTGATAGTAACATCAATGTCCAAAGTTTTGGTCAATCTCTCAAAATTGAGAAGATGACCAAAAGGGGGGAAATTGTTAAATCAAGCTTAGCCTAAAACTACCTCCTTACTTATTGAAGTTGGGCCTAAAGATTTTTCTGTATATAATGAACTATACCAAGTCAAGGTGTAACCAGACCTGTAGCCTACCCTTTTGCCAATCACCAAGTTTTGGCCAATCAAATGTAGCCAACTGTTCAAACTGTATTCAAATAAGAAACATCAACCCATAACGAATCCGGCTGTTTCTGTATCTCACTTCCATTTTCTGTACATCACTTTCCTTCTTCTTTCCATAGATCATCTTCTACCACATGGCTGTGTGGTGTCTCAGAGCCTATTCTGGCTCAGGAGTCTACCCAATTCGCAGACTCTTCATTACTTAATTAAACTCCTTTAAATTTAATTCGGCTGAAGTTTCTCTTTTAACATCCGAAACTCTTCCAACTGAAATAATTTAAATAATTTTTTAGAGATGTAAAACTTACATTATCAGGATCACTTAACAAGACATCATTCAAAAAATGACACAAGTTTAGGTTTTTCAACATTTGCATCTCTACTGAGTGGTTTAGAATAACCAGGTGAAAGAGATTGAAAAAAATAAAAACTTTATCAGGACTGTATTTTTTCTTTGTGGGTTTCAACTTTCTGCTCTCATGTATGTAGAAATTATTTTCTTTGTAAAGTGCTTACATTTTCATTAGGAAAGCAGCAGTAAAGCAACATAACTTTTTCCCTTAGAGCTGTTTGTATACATACTAACTGGTACCTTTAGAAAGAGAGTAAACATTGATTTAAAAAAAATAGCTGGCATTGCTAGGCCATAAATGCTCTCAAAGTTCATTTAAATAATCCATTGCCTATTCTTGTTTGTTCACGTTTAGGAAATTCTATTTTAAATAGAAGATTGGCCAATCATCTAATTTGATGCAATTGGTTGTACCTCCCCAGAGAGGACATGGAACAATTGTCCTTTAGTCAGGGTACACATTTTTCCCTATGGCTTTTACCCACACTGCAATAGCTCATGGGCTGGACCTGTTGGCAGTCAGCTTTTGATAAAACTGAAACTCACACAACCCCAAATATTTGGCTTCCTTGACTGCTCCCTTTTTGCTTTGAACATGACGATTGAGCAGGCCCTAATGCCCACTCTTTACCATTAAAACCTTATACTCTGAACATTTTTTTTTTTTACTTTCATAATAAGTTCCAGGGTACAAGTACAGGTTTGTAACAAAGGCAAATTTGGTGTATAGATTATTTCATCACCCAGATATTTAGCCTACTGCCCATTAATTGTTTTTCTTGATTCTCTCCCTTGTCTCACTCTCCACCCTCCGAAAGGCTCCAGGGTGTGTTGTTCCCCTCTATGTGTCCATGTCTTCTCCCATAAAAATCCATTTTATATCTCACTCTTGCAGAGTTATGTTTTAATATCTTTGGGAATCTTTTCTTTTAAAATTTGTGTGCTGTCTACAAACCTCTTTTACATGCAATGTCTCATTTATTTTATCTCAAAAGATCTTGCGATCTGGGAGGTATCATGTATATCTTACTGATCATCATGCTTCAGCTTACAGAGATCTAGTGTCATGCCTGAGTATACAAATCCAGTTGTTTCAGTTGGAAGACAAACCTGACTCAAAGTTTAATGAGTGTGCATATGCACACACATGTGTGTGTTTGTTTCCTGCTGTAGCCAGGATTCTTGACCCTTTGATGGTTGGCAGGGCTCCGCTCTTTGAACACTGAAGCATTACTTCCCATTCTTGATGGGATTTTAAAAAGAACTCAGAGCAACACTAAAACATGTCAGCATAATTGCCAAGAGATAACAACCACAGTAAAACAGTGTTTCACATTGTCTTTAAAAGCATCTCTGTTTACTTACGACTCACTCTGTGGCCTTTTAGCACCATACTGCATTTGAGCAGAACTGTTAACTGCCTTATATATTCACAAGGCAATGTTCTTGCCTGCTCTTTAAAAAACAGTTTGCAACAGACTTAGTGTTTCAGCGTACTTACAACTCTTACTACCAACTAATGATACACTTCTCCTCTGCTCTGTGCCTGATATTTCCAACACACACACACACACACACACACACACACACTTACACTCACACACAATTTGCTATTCTCTTATCATCTCCAGTATTTTGTAAATTGTTAAAAAGAAATTGATAGTTCACCTTAAGAGGACTGTGGTACACCAGAGGAGCAGGAACCCTGGTTTAAAACCTCTATAGTAGGTTGTGGTTCAAGTAAATATCCTGTCAAAAAGCAATCTGAAAATTAAGACGTTTGATCTCTCTCATTAAATAGATACATTTTGATGTAGGTTTAATATAATGCCTATACCGCTAGGATGTTCTGAGAGAACAAAATTAGTGATTTACTAAGTCACATCTTCCTTGGCTGTGAAAATGCTATTTCTGCAATTTTTTTTTTTTTTCCGCCTCAGGCCTGCAATGGATTTGTACTTAGGAGAAAGCACCCTTTTTAAGTAATATTTCTTCCAAAACTACCTTCATGACCAGCATTTCAGGGACTAGAAATCCTTTCATCTTAGAAAGTCTTCCATAAGTTGATTCTTATTATGCTCTCCAGTGCTAAATAAAAGGAAACTCACAAATGGAATTTTACTGAAAATGCTGTGTAACAATAACCGTGTCAGTTATGTGGCATGATATGTACCAGACGCTATTTTAAGTTATTTGCTTATATTAACTCACAACAATTTGCAAAGTCAATATATTAATTATGGTCCCTTTCCAGATGGGAAAACTAAGGTATAGAGGAATTGTGTGATTGACTAAAGAGCAGCGCAATCACAGTTTGAATCCAGACATTAGGACTAATTCAAAAGGGAGGGCTGGTGCAGAGACTCAAACCCAAAATCCCAGCACTTTGGGAGGCTGAGGTGGGTGGATTACTTGAGACCAGGAGTTTAAAACCAGCCTGGCCAACATGGTAAAACCCCCATCTCTACTAAAAATACAAAAATTAGCTGGATGTGGTGGTGCATGCCTGTAGTCCCAGCTTTTTTGAAGGCTGAGACAGGCTGATTGTTTAAACTAGGGAGGCAGAGGTTGCAGTGAGCCAAGATCACACTGTTGCACTCCAGCCTGGGCAACAGAGCAAGACTGTCTCAAACAAAACAAAACAAAACAAAAATTTAAAAGGGCAAGGAGAGAAAGACAGATGAGAAAAAAAATTAAAGAAACGGAAAAAATTTGTTATCTAAGCTATAGGATGATGATTCTATTTTTTTCTCACCGATACTACCCTTGATTCTATTTCCCTTTCTTTATGAGGAAGTGACTCAGAACATTCATAGTTTGGGACTGTGGGCTTGTGGACTTTTGATGCAAAAGTGAAAACACGTCTGTGACAGCTCAAATATTCTTTGAAGATTCAATGTGAAAATCTAAGCACCAAAGCATCTCTTGCTTTCATTCTTACAACAGCATGGGGAGGACCCAGGGTTATTTTTTTTTAAGGTGAATCACAAGGTCTACCTACTCAAGAATGACCACCTACCTACTCACCTTGTAGTAGCGGGCTGGTTCCTGATTGGAAAAAGCAGATATGACTATTTTGGAGTTCATTTTAAAGTCAAAGAGGACCTACACAATGCCAAATGTGTGCTACTATAATAAATATGCTATTTATTTCTGGAAGCACTAAAATTTAAGCTAATTACTGACATGTACTGTAGCTTGATTAGCTACTTTAGCTGAGCTTTTACAGTAAAGTTTTAATTCTATAATTACATAGAAAGTAGTTTTCCTACTAACGCCAAGATTTTAAGTCCTGTGTCAGGTATTAAATTTCAGCCAGCAGTGTGGGAGGTAACACTAGCTCTAATCTTAATGGCTGTTAAAAGTTAATGTTTAATAGCTTTGAAAATAGAAATCAAACTTGAAAAGTCTATGCAGATATCTGGAATGTGGATGGATTTATCAAGCCTCAGGTGAAGGAAATATTGACAATTATTCAGTGAATTTATAATGACGGAAAGGGAAATCATTCATTTGAGTCAGGCATCGTCTTTGATGAGTGATCATCACCTTCATGAATGATCATGAAAAACTATCTATGTTGATCAAGTAGAGCAAAATATTTCAGAAGTTTGCACCTCATTATTGTGAACTCTGTTGACAGAGTTATAATTCTTTTAACCCCAAAATAATATTCAGTTCAGTAGATGACAAAGGCCTTCTTTAATATTGATGTGATTTATGACTTGATTCCATACTGTACGGTAGTTCCCATGTTGATTAGAAGGAAGATAACTGAATTCCATTTAAAAAAATTAGTGTACTTGATTGTCATAATTTTTCCTTTGGGATCCTTGATTCTATAACCTATATATTGGGCTACTTTTAAAATGTCACATTATCTTCATGAAAAGTAGTGGCTGCTGTTTCACAGAAGTCATTTTTCATAATTAAATCTCGTAGTTATTCCAATGTTTCTCCCCAAGTGACAAAAAAAATGAGAAGATATTTTTATTTCAGGATTCTTATTAAAAGCTCATTATCTTGGAGAAATAAGGCTGTGTTTATGCCATTGGGTTAGTAGATATAGTTACCGTGAAATTAGATTATTTAATCCAAAAGATTGGTTAACAGGAACTCATGCACTGAAATATAGCAGTTCTCTTAAGAATTGCTACAAGATCTAAATAAACATTATTTTCTTTGAAAAGGCTAATACTTCTGAAAATACTCAGAAAATAATTGATAAAATACACATCAAGAGCTAAGTGTAAATTGCAAAAAATAGGTTCAAATTTCCCATGTTACCGAATGGATTAGACTGTTGTGTTAAGTATCATGCCACTTGTTTTATAGTAAAAAATTCTAGGCCAGGCGTGGTGGCTCATGCCTGTAATCCCAGCACTTTGGGAGGCCAAGGCGGGTGGATCACGAGGTCAAGAGATTGAGACCATCCTGGCCAACATGGTGAAACCCCGTCTCTACTAAAAAAATACAAAAATTAGCTGGGCATGGTGGCGTGCGCCTGTAGTCCCAGCTACTGGGGAGGCTGAGGCAGGAGAATTGCTTGAACCCAGGAGGCGGAGGTTGCAGTGAGCTGAGATAGCACCACTGCACTCCAGCCTGGTGCCTGGTGACAGAGCAAGATTTGTCTCAAAAAAAAAAAAAAAAAATTCTAAAAGAATATTTAAAATACTCCAAAAGAAAAAATGTCTCTGCACATAAAGATGCTTATTGAAAGATACCTGGTTGCTGCTTTTTCACTGTCATATAATTACATATGCCAAGTGAGTGCAAGTTAAGATCAATAAGGAAATATTTAAAATAGAATATTGCATGACCAATAAAATAAACTCATCCTGAGGTGATATTAAAACACAAAATAGACCAAAAAGCAAAAACTTAAAAATGACATTAAAATTATATTTATACTAAAATAATTTTTAAAAGTTGTGTATTCATATGGACACTAAGAGAACACAACCAAATGAGAGTTTTGTAAAGACAGGTAAGTTATTGCCTTTCTTGATGAATGATTTAAGTACTATTTCTGAAGTTCTTATTATATCCTATAATATAAAGAAAATATGTAGAAATAGTAGAAATTTTTAAATCATTCTCTCTCCTCTTTATTGTTTGTTGCCTTGGAGGCATGTTAGAGTAATGAACAAAGAGATAAGAAGGAAGATCTTGTTGAAATTATAGTTACAAATACATGTATATAGAAATATCTCTATAGAGATAAATAGAGAAAGATAAATGATAGCTAGCTCGATGATAGCTAGCTAAAGAGCTAGATAGATGATAGATAGATATATAGATAGATGATGGATAGATAGATAGAGCTGGGAAATACAACGCAAATCTTCCCAAACACTTCTTAACTGTTTAAGTTGTATAATTTTCTTGTCTAGTGAATGTCATCAGGAAAATACTGTTGTATTAAAATAATTTAGAAAAAGTGTTTTTTAAAAAAACAATTATAATTTTAAAAACATTTTAATTTCTATGGGTATATATTAGGTGTATATATTATGAGATATATAAAATAGTTTGACACATGCATACACTGTGTAATAATTACATAAGAGTAAATAAAGTATCCATCACCTCAAGCATTTATCCTTTCTTTGTGTTAAAAGCAATCTAATTACTGTATACTCTTTTAGTGATTTTAAAATGTACCATAAATTATTGTTGACTGTAGTCACCCTGTTGTGCTACCAAATACTAGATATTTTTCATTCTATCTAACTATATTTTTTGTACCCATTAAGTATCTCCATCTTCCCCACATCCTGCTACTAACCTTCCAAGCCTCTGGTAGCCTTCCTTCTCCACTCCATCTCCATGAGTTCAATTCCCTTAATTTTTTAGCTCCGATAAATAAGGATATTATGCAAAGTTTGTCTCCAGTTCCATCCATGTTGTTTGTTACAAGTGAGAGAATCTCATCTTATTATGGATAGTAGTATGACTTTGTGTGTATGTACCATATTTTCTTTACCCATTCATCTGTAGATAGACACAAGCTTGCTTCTGAATCTTGCTTATTGTGAATAGTGTTGCAATAAACATGGAAAGCAGATATCTCTCTCTTCAATATACTGATTTCCTTTCTTTTTGGTATATATCTAGCAGTGGGATTGCTGGATTATATGGTAGCTCTATTTTTAGTTTACTGTGGAATTTCCAAACTGTTCTCTGCAGTGATTGTATTAAATTACCCACAGTATAGAAGGCCTTCCTTTTCTACACATCCTCTTCAGCATTTGTTATTGCTTGTCATTTGGATAAAAGCCATTTTAACTGGGGAGAGACATTGTATTGCAGTTTTGATTTACATTTCTCCAATGATTAGTGATGTTGAGTAGCTTTTCATATACCTGTTTGCCATTTGTATGTCTTTTTTCAGAAATGTCTATTCATATCTTTCAACATTTTTTCAATTAGATTATTAGTATTTTTCTTACAGAGTAGTTTGAGCTCCTTATCTAAACTGGTTATAAATCCCTTGTTAGAAGGGTGGGTTGCAGGTATTTTTCCCATTCTGTGGGTTGTTTCTTAAGTTTAGTTATTGTTTCTTTTGCTCTGCAAAGCTTTTAAACTTGACGTGATCCCATTTGTCGATTTTTGCTTTAGTTGCCTGTGTTTGTGAGATATTACTCAAGAAATCTTTGCCCATTTCAGTGTCCTAGAACTTCCCTAAGGTTTTCTCATAGTAGTTTTATAGTTTGAGGTCTTATATGTAAAACTTTAATTCATTCTTATTTGACTTTTGCATATGGTGAGAGATAGGGGTTAGTTTCATTCTTCTGCCTTATGGATATCTAGTCGTCCAACATTTATTAATTAGCAACATTTATTGAAGACAATAAATATTCCTCAATGTATGTTCTTGGCATCTTTGTTGAAAATGAGCTCACAGTAAATACGTGGATTAGTTTCTGGGTCTTATTTCCCTACCTAGAACTTTCAGGACTCTGTTGAGTAATAGTTGTTAAGGTGGACATCCTTATTTTGTTCTAGATATTAGAGGAAAGACTTTCAATTCTTCCCTTTTGAATATGATACTAGCTGTGGGACTGCCATATATGGCTCTTATTATGTTGACATATGTTCCTTCTATATATATTTGTTGAGGTTCTTTTTATAAAGGGATATTGAATTTTATCAAATAATTTTTTAGCATTTCATTTCATTGAAGTAATCATATTGTTTTGGTTCTTCAGTTTGTTGAGATGGTATATCAGATTGATTTGCATGTGTTAAACCATCCATGCATCTTTGGCATTAATCTCACTTGGTAACAATGAATGATATTTTTTAAATGTGTTGTTGAATTTGGTTTGGTATTATTTTGTTGAGGATTTCTGTATCAATGTTCATCATGAATGTTGGTGTATAGTTTTCACTTTTTGATGTGTTGTGTGGTTTTGTATCAGAATAACACTGGACTTGTAGAATAAGTTTGGAAGTATTCTCTCTTCCTGTTCTTTTTTTTTTTTAATAGTTTATGTATGATTGGTATTAGTTCTTCTTTAAATGTTTTGTAGATTTCAGCATTTAAGCCCTTAGGTCCTGGGTTTTTGCAGGTGGAGACTTCTCTTATTGCTTCAATCTCATTACTTGTTATTGTTCTGTATAGGTTTTGGATTTCTTTATGGTACAATGTTGGTAGATTGTGTATGTCTAGGAATTTGTCTATGTTTTAGGTTTTCTGATTTACTGGCAAATAGTTTATTAGTTTTCTCTTTGTTTGTTATATCATTTGTTTCTGTAATCAGTGTTAAGTTGGCATCAATTTAAAATAATGGGTTATATTATTTGCAAGCCTCATGGTAACATCAGTTTAAAAAATATGCAAAATTATTTCAATCTCTTTGTTAAATTTGTCTGATAGGATTTAGAATTAATTCTCTTGTTATTTTGCATTTCATCATGGTTTCTCAAAACAGCTATTTTGAACTCTTTTTGAAAGATCACATATCTCTCTCCAGGACTGGTCCCTGGTGACTTATTTAGTTAATTTAGTGAGGTCATGTTCCCCTTGATGGTCTTGATGCTTGTACATATTCATCACTCTTTCAGCATTGAAGAGTTAGGTAATTATTGTAGCCTTACAGCCTGGGCTTGTTTGGACCCACACTTTTTGGCAAGGCTTTCCAGGCATTTGAAGGGACTTTGGTGTTGGAATCTATCAATTTTTATTTTAGTTTCCTGATGTACACGTGCAGGATTGTTAAATGGGTATATCCTGTGATGCTTGGTTTCAGTTATGGATCCTATTGTCACCCAGGTGGTAAGCATGATACCCAATAGGTAGTTTATCAGCCAATGCTTACCTTTCCCCCTCCCCATCTAGTAGCCCCCAGTGTCTATTTTTCCTTCTTCACGTCCATATGTGCTCAATATATCACTCCCACTTATAAGTGTGAACATGCGCTATTTGGTTTTCTGTTCCTGTGTTAATTTTGCTTAGGATAATGCCCTTCAGCTGCATTAATGATGCTGCAAAGTACATAAATTTATTCTTTCTCATGGCTGCATAGTGTTCCATGGTGTAATATACGTACAGCATTTTCTTTATCCAATTCACCATCGATGGGCACCTAGGTTGATTCATGTCTTTATTATTGTGAGTAGTATAGACATGAACATATGAAAGTGTATGTCTTTTCTGTGGAACAATTTATTTCCTCTGGGGTATGTAACCAATAATGGTATTGCTACATCAAATGATAATTGTCTTTTATGTTTTTTGGGCTGTCTCTGCATTGATTTCCACAGTGGCTGAACTAATTTACATTCCCATCAACAGTTTAAAAGCATCCACTTTTTTTCACAGCCTCACCAGTAGCTGTTACTTTTTGTATAGAGAAAAGTTTTTTTTTTTAATCCCAGCATATTACATAATGTTTCAGAATACTTCTTTCATAAATCTAGATGTTTGGAGACAATATGTTTTATCTCCTCTACTCAGTCTTGTGACTGTAAAGTCAAGTCTTGTTATTAGTTGGGTAAAGACTTGGTAATTTAAACAGTGATTTTAAAAATATCAAGTTTATAAAAATTCAGAAATAATCTCCAGGTTCCCACCCCAGAATAAATCTGCAAAATACTACAGAATAGTGTTGAGAACTTTTGTTGCCAGGATACAATGGCATGGCTTTGATTTAAAGCTCTCAGCTCTGGCAAAATTAAATTTAAGTTCATTAAACTAAGAACAGTATGTTGAATACAGATCAGTTCATTACTGAGCATCAACTCAATCATTGATGAGAGCTCTTTGAAAGGCCCATCATTATAACATAAAATGTCATTTTATTACCAGACAGTAACTGCCTGATTAAAATCTTAAATGGATGGGAATCATTGAGAAGCCATATTGAAAGTATCTTCCAGCTGATTATTAAAGTCAAGTCTGCACTAAAGGGAAATATTAGTGAAAATAACTAATTTTCTCACCTTAATATCTTTCATGTGTGTCCCCTCCTTTCCATTTCTACTGGTGTACACCTAATTCAAAAACTCATTTTCACTCTTTGATATTGCAATAGGTTTCTTGTAATTTGGCCTTATTGCTTTCATATCCCAACTACCTTAAAGTAAATGCTAAGTAAATTGTTACAGAAACATTTTCAAAGTCTATTTTTAAAACTATGTCAATGATTTGCTTAAAACCTTTGATAGATGTATAAATACAAATAAATAAAATTCACCAAATTAGAACATTCAAAGCTACCTTTAATCTGAATACTATTTTTCTATTTTTAATTCTGTATACTTTTGCTAGGAAATAATTATGTATACCTATAATGGACTACTTACTTTTCATGTTACTGCCTTTTCTATTCATTACTCATGTATTTTCCCCTGCTTAAAATATTCTTCTTTTCATTACTAAATGTTGACATCTTAGCCATCTCTTGGACATGTGTTTGCCTATTAAAACATGCCCTTTTTTCCACTCTATAATTTGTCACTTTCTCTATTTTTCCAAGAGTTTTTTTCATCTTTGCTGTCACAATTGTTTCACTATAGCTTCCTGATAGTCTAGAAATAAGTCTATATGTTATAGAATGCCATGTTGTTGTTTCATTTACTAAATTTTAAATGCAAGACAATGTCCATGTGCTGTACATTTCATATCTCCCCAAACTCCTTGAAGCATCCCTATCACTAGTGAGACTGTAATGTCAGTGTATTGAGTAAGGTAGAGGATTGCTATTTTAATTTGAGTCACCTTAGTGCCATTAAGATCCTTTATAATTAACCGCCATTGTGATGGTTACAAAGCTATAAATATGGTTATAAACCCGTGAGCACGGTAATAATCCAAGGGGTCTGGATAGAAGTAGTTGCTACGTGTGCCCCGACTAACTGAATCAGCCACCCTTCTCTCTTAGTCTTGGCAATTTCATTTTCCCCATAGTTAATTTGAATTCACATTTCAGTTTTATTTTACACTGCTTACAGGATTTATGGTAACATTAATCTGTTAAAAAAATTTTATCTTTCAAATGGAAAACAAATATTCTAGTTGTAAGGATTCAACAAGATATTACATGTAATGTGTTTACAACATTGAAGCCAGTTAAAAGCTAGTTATCTTCTTTCATTTTCCTTCCCCTTTTCACTTTTACACAGAGAAGAGTCATATTTCATGGCAAAGCTAAAGTTGCCAAAACTCGCCTTGGATTTTGAAGTTCATTGTTTTGTAGCTCACCGACATTACTGTATGTCACAGTGTGCTCACAGCTTCACGACAGAACCAGCAATGTGTCTCATGAAACAAATAAGATATTAGATTATTTCCAGTGAATGCCTTTCTAAATTTACTCAAGACTGGGTTCTGTCTTTGTTGCTATCAATCATGGAATAATTTTATGCACTGCCCAAAGTAAAATCTTGTTAATTTTCTTTTATATTGCCACATGATTTGAGAGAAATAAAACAACAAAATGATTACGGAGTAGTTAAAATCAGAATTAAATCCTTCTTCTAACTCTCTGTACTGTAGCATCACCATGAGGCTGCCAAAATTTCATAGTTCTAAGAACAAGCTATTATCACTACGGTGATTGGAAAACAGTTCTTAGCAGAAAGCAAATGGATAGAATGCAGAATATATCTAAACAGTTTAAAAATAGGTCTTTAAAAATTTCTTTTTTGAGGGAGTTAAATATAGGCTGTAATTTAGTAGGTAAGGGAGTTGATATCCAAGGGGAGGTAGAAAATGATTCAACTATGAAGAACAGGAAATTGCCAAGACTAAGAGGGAAGGATGGCTGGCTCAGCCAGTGGGGACATACAGAGCAACTACTATCCAGAGGCCCTGATGACTCAAGGTTACGTGAAGTGACAACTCTTTGGAGATTTGGAGATTGAGTTCCCTGCCACTGGACAATTAAGAAAATTTCTCCCTTCCCATCTACTTAGCCACTATCTTAAAACTGAGTAATCCCCTGATAGCTCACTTCCAATAGCAAGATTCAGTCATGAGGTCTTGTGTTGAGATTTCTAAAGCAAAAGCATATTACCTTTTCTGTAGTTGACCAGAGGCAACCTCCTATTCGAAGCTTACAGTGGCTGCTAAAGGGTGTGCATTTGTAATAACTGCATGCATTGTTGAACAAGCATTTGTTAAATATTTTTAATATCATCCACATGATATGTACGAGAAATATTAGCCTGTATAAGTTATTTCAAGTTTAATGTAATACTTAGCAAAGCTTGATTAATGTATGAACTTCTATGATATACATTTGATGGTATCTACTTAGAACTTCCATGACCTGTAATGAAATTTGGGGCAAATTTATAGTGCTTCCTTAAAAATTAATAATTAAGGATTGACAATTAGGGAGCATTAATTCTTGTATCTGAGAATAATGAGATTATTTGTTTTAATTATAAGACATAAATACCTAACAGATGTAAAATATTTAATTATTGATGTGATATTTCTTTTTTGAATTTTGTATCACTTTATCTTTGCCTTGTTTATATTATTCATCTCTTAGGGGTTTGGGAAGATACTACATCATGACATGAATAATATAAGAAAAAACGTAGAAGGAAGAACTATGGAGTTTCAAGTATTTCTCATTCTATCCTATGTAGATTTATAAGGGCCAGGCCTATGGTTTTATTTAATGTTTTATTTAAAGCAGTTTAAGAGAAGAAAAAGGAGAAAGAGAAATCAGTGTCCGTGGCATCAGCTGGAAAACACATAATTTTTCATTTCTAAGGAAAAAATAGGAGAGCAAAGACAAGTCTTGTCCTTTTGATAAGTTAAAGTAATATCTAGAACAGAGATATTCTATTGTTTCTTCACCATATTTAGGAGTCTAGAATGTGTTCCTTTCCATACTAACCAAAAGAGGATGGGGTATGCACAGCTGGGTCTGGCAGAAGTTGGCATTTCCAAAAGTTTATCTTGGTCTTAGAGGAACAGAGAGGGAAACAGAAATTTGCTGAGAATATGGCTGGACTATCTTGGAAAGGTGATGAAAGGCAGTGCCACCAGGGAGGTACCAGGTAGTGACTTCACCCCTTGAAGAATATAGAAGGTACAGTCAGAACCCAGGGGAGTCTATGAGACCAATAGTCAACCATGGATAACCACCAGTTTCTGATCAAAGTTTAATATACCCAATTACATGGTATATGCTGTCCAAAGTTTAGTATATCCAATTACATAGTATATGCTGTAGACTCAGAGATGAAAGCAAAGTGGGTCAGTAACATCATCCTAAAAGTATGAGGAGAACACAGTGCCTAAGACTTAAAAGCCATACTTCTGAATGTGTGAGGCTGACATCATGTTTAGAGAGAGTGTTGGGATGCAGAAGGTTGTTTTTCAGACAAGAATGAACACTACTCCAAAAGGCTGCTTGCACTACAGGTTTGTTCTCAGCTTTAATCATGATAGAAAAGTTACTGATGTTTTATCACAATAAATTATATCTTTTTCATGCCTGGTATTTATTCTAAGTTAAATATGTGATTCCAGTCAATATGAGTAAAACATGTGGATATTTTAATAAAACTAAGTTCCATTAGGACTTAGGGCATATGACACTCTAGAGACTGTTTTTGCTTTAATTATTTAATATTAACACATTTATTTTTAGTGTTCTTATGATATGAAAGTATTTTTAATACCCCTGTGCAGTATTCTTGCAACAAATCTACATAACTGCATATTAACTGAATAAAAGTAATAGGTACTTCAACAGAAAAAATAAAAGTAGATAAAATGAGTAAGCAATCCACCAATGGACAATAAAAATTGATGAAAGATATGTTAAAATTTATATAATTTATTAGGTATAAAAGAAATTCCATTTAAAACTAATTAGTAAACTATAATATGCAATGTTATAAGCATAAAAATAATATTCATTCTCCTATCAAAAATGTGGTGTGAACTCATACAGCATTTCTGGAGAACAATTTTAGAATATGTCTCAAAAGCATTTTAAAAGTTCTTATACTTTTATTTAGAAAGTGCGCTTTTAAAAATGTATTCTTAGTAATAGAGATTTAGTAAATAACGGTCATTTTAATGTTACTTTTACATAGCAACATAATTATCTGATATTAGGAGACAGGTACATTAATAGTTCATAATTCTATGCAAAATTCTTCAGCAATTCAAATCCTGCTTAAGAAAAATGCAGAATGTTTGGAAAGTGATATATTACAGTAGGTTATAAAAATTATGTGCTCCATGTTATTTTTTTTTTTGTGGACTTTAATGAGATAAAAATTGTAAGTTGTAAAACAAAATGTGTAAGGGGTAAAAGGCCTAAATTGTAAGATACCTGTGTTGGATGGGAAGTGGTATAAGTACTAATTCAAGGTAGGATATAACATGCCAAGAATACATATCATAATACTTTCAGCAAGGGAGAAATATAATTTAAGGTATAATTAGTAAATTAATAAGGAAGAAATAATAGTCATGCAATTAAAATTGGTTGCAAATATAAGGCAAATTGCTTGTCTCCCAATAATTGAATTATATAACATGACATTCTGGTAATCCCATTGTGTGGCACCATGTTTTCCAAGCTTTTCTCCGATTATGCTATCTCTTTCCTTGTGTGTATCTGGACATATTTTTCCCATTTAAAGTGATTCTTTCTTATTTTTGCCCTTTATAAATCCAAACTATCCTACAATTTTCAAATATTTTAAATTATATTACATAGGTGACTTTCAAATATGCTTTTCTTCCATTATTACTGTAGTAAATATTTTCAGATTTTATCTAACATGCATATTATTAATCTGTGCTAAATGTGTGGGAAATACAAATTTAGATTAAAAAACAACAGAAAACATAAAAAGTGGAGGTGGAACTAATATACTATAAATAATTATATAACAAGGTCACAAGAAGGCTGCTACTTAAATAGCCCGATATGTACAAAATCTGGAATATAATGTTTTGAATGAGACATTTTGTTTTTAAGAAGCTGAAAGTAGACAGCAACAGTTAGTTACTACTAACATTTTCTATTAATGAATGTGAAATATATATTTGCTTATTTTGGTAGGAGAAAATAGTTTGGTAATTCTGATTTACCAGTGGAATTAATATTACTTGGTTAATTTGTTCATCATTGGACTACTGCATACAAGTGATGAGATTATCCTCAAAGAAGAAGATAATTTCTGGTCAGTCTTCCTGTCTCCTTTTGCCTCCTTTTATCAATCACCTGGCTTCTCTGATTTCTATGTTATTGTTGAATATATGGATTAATTTTGTGATACGGCTAAATAGTCAAATAGTTTTGATTGTAGCTTTATCCAGAAATCTGTCTCTTGAATCTTTATTTTTAGGTTCACACAATGCAGCCAATCAAGCAAGTTATGACCCATGACCTTGTCTAGCCTAGAATCATAAGAAATATACACATATGGTACCTGTTTCTTTAAAAAACTCCATATCTGTTATCCTAAAATCCCTGGCCAGGACTTGTCACACAATTGGTTTTGATTTATAATTTGCTGAATTAAGCAGAGACAATAAACTGGTTCTTAGAAACATGAGTTTTCAATATATGTTTGTTGCTCTGTTGCTTCCAAGGAAGGTTACCATCCTAGTCTATCTGTTCCATGAAGGTCTCATAACATAAACTATGTAGATAATGACTTTGGGATTATACAGTTTATCAGTCCTGTGTCTTTCTGGGAGAAAAGAAGGAACAGAGCTTTCTGAGATGACACTTTATGATCCCTGTGTGTTTCTGGTGGAAGAGAAGGGACAGCATGATCAAAGTTGGAGCCGGGAAATGTATAGCATCTTTGAATAGACTGAGTAGTATTGTGAGCTAAAATGTGTCACATGGTGGGACAGGGTTAGAAAGATGATTTAGCTTTATTGATGTGGTCTACAGATTCTATACTAAAAACTTGATCTTTATCCTTTGGCCTATTGGAAATTATCAAATTTGTTAAAATTTGAATTATATAATGATATTGATTTAATTTTAAAAACAGTGGAATGATGGATTAATGGTTAAAGAATAAACACTAGGGCCCATTTGGGAATATGACTGCAAAATTTCAAGTGAAATATGGTGAAGCTTTCAATTTGAAAGTGGAAGTGAAAATAGAGGAAAAAAAAAACATATCAAGAACCATTTCATCTCTGAAAAAAATCTTGAGTGAGATTTTAGGTTAAAAGGATAAGGGAGTTCCTTCAGTGGTGGAGGGGGAAGATTTTAAACATATTATAATGCTGTTCTATGTCACTAGGAACAACAAATAAAGTATGTACAGAGGAATATAAGGAATTCCATTTTGTGAATTTTGAGCCTGAAGAAAAGACAGTGGAAAATCAGTATCTAGGTAGAAAGATAGTGGTTTAAAATAGAAATTTTGGAGTCTCCAGTATTAATCATTTAAAAGAATCATTACCCCATAAAACCAAATCAATGTTTCAAGTCAGAGTCTGTATTCTACTCTTAGAAATTCTACATTTATCTCACAGGATTAAATATAAACATGAATTTCTTTTAAAATTTAGCTAGTCTTTTCACACAATTAAATGTTCATCTACAAATATTGCTTATAATCTGAAGTATTAGAATAGCTAATCACACATTTATTGTTCCATTGATGAAACAGAAAGTGCGTATAAACTAGAATAATATCCAAAACCCCAAATTTGTGTACATGTATGTTGAAGGGAAACAGTTTAAGAGCTATTACTTTGCTTTGTCCAAGGTTATTTTTTCAATAGCTGAGCAGCCCTTCCAAAGAGGAATTTTCAGATCTACTTTGCCAGCATAGCATTATTTGGTGAGGTTAAATCAGTTTTTGGTCAATTTTGAGACACACATAGGCATCTGATCTCAATGGGAGTGGTAACCATGGGAACAGATGAAATTATCCAGAGAAAAAGTGAGTTCTAAACTTTAGTCAGTTATCATCTCTACTTTCAAATCCTTTCCCTGCTGCCAAAATTTTTGACATTTTGAAGTGTCATAAGCCTAAAAGGTTGAGAAATGCTGATTTTTAAAATGTGATGTTAGCATATTCATTATAACATATTTCATACATACAAAATAACAGAATCACACGTAGAAAGGACAACATTGGGGGAAAATAACATAAAAGAGAATCTCTTTTATGCTGGAAACTATGTTCCATTTAATTTTGACAGCAATCTCTAATGCATATATATGAGTGTCTCTATTTTACACAAGAAGAGAGATTGCACAACTAAATAAAGGATCTCAACTGTTATCTCCTCCTGAGTTAATGTACCCTGTTGCTCATAAGCACTTATGTAGATTGAAGGAGTTCAGACCATGCCACCCAAAATATGCAAATTTGACATATTGATTATTTTGAACTGAAGGGACTTGAAAAATAGTAGATGTAGGAAGGGCACTCTGACCACTTCTTCCTTCTTGCTTCTGAAAGTGGGAAATAAAACTCTCATGTGAAAGATGCTTGCCTTAAACCAGAAGAATAGAACATTCTTATTACCAGAGATGCAAAGTGGGGGCTGAGAAAATCTGTATAAACAGAGCTTATTAAAATAACTTGTGTCTTTTTCAGTCACATTTATTTTAATTAGTTTTCCATTATTTCCAACCTTTATTCAAACTAGCATATAAGCCTTAGGCTTAGCCAGTTCTTTGGGTCTTCATTTTTGTTACGAAGGTTCTCATGTACATGTAAAAATTACCATATAAGGATTGTATGCTTTTTTTTTCTTGTTAATCTGCCTTATGTTAGTACTAGCCAGAAACCTTAAAAGGGTAGAAGGTACATTTAACCTCACCTACAAAATAATGATCACCTATATGGATAGTTTGGCATGTATAAATCTGTTAATTCAAATATCTACATATTAGAATAATGACTTATAAGATTAAGTTGTTGTGACTATGATTAATTTACTTGCATTATAGTTTTAGAATTAAACCATGTTTTAAGCTGTTTCAATCTATTATGTAAGCACAATGAATTCTGTTATTCAAATTACCTCAATAGATTTTCATCTAAATTCATGTATTGCATGCTATAATTTCAGAAAAAAAGAGCTTTACAAATGGGAAATGGCTTTAGAAATAGAATTATCAGTTGTGTGTCTAGTGTGAAAATCTAGAAGAATATGTTCCAATGAATATAGTGTCTAAGTTATGTATTGTTTTCATAGATTTATCTCCAAGTGCTAAGTCATTTAAGTATGGTATACTGATTCCTAGAAGCACTTATCTTGTGCATCTCTCATTTTTTTTTTTTTTTTTTTAGACGGAGTTTCGCTCTGTTACCCAGGCTGGAGTGCAATGGCGTGATCTCGGCTCACCGCAACCTCCACCTCCTGGGTTCAGGCAATTCTCCTGCCTCAGCCTCCTGAGTAGCTGGGACTACAGGCACGTGCCACCATGCCCAGCTAATTTTTTGTATTTTTAGTAGAGACGGGGTTTCACCATGTTGACCAGGATGGTCTCGATCTCTTGACCTGGTGATCCACCCGCCTCGGCCTCCCAAAGTGCTGGGATTACAGGCGTGAGCCACCGCGCCCGGCCCTGCATCTCTCATTAATGAATAATTAGTCCAACATTTTTGTCAGTTGGATCTTTGCTTAGGCAACAGTAATTTTCTCAGCAACCAATAAACAAAGGTCAAGTGAAATATATTTGGCTATGAGATGGCTTACATGGTCAACAGACTCCAGGAAACACTCGAAAAACTTACTTTCTCCCATAATGAATGCAAATAATAATCAGATAGCATGTTGAATATTTATAATGCCCAGGAGACAATCTTTCTATTTGAAAAGTTATAAAATATAAGTAACTTGAGCATTTGGAAGACTAAAATTGTAACATTCTGTGAATGTTTGTCTTTTTATCCCATTCCTATTCCACAGGGGCAGGATTAGGGATTCCTTTGAGAGTGATCAAAGCTATGGATCTATGTCCCAGAAAAAAATGTTCATAGCCGAAAGTATCTCCAAATAATTTGAGGGAATTATTAAGACTCATTCGAGCCTTTGGTTTCAGAATAATTAACACCCTCTTACCTTATCAAGAAATAATTTGTTATTCCTTTAATTCCTTCCTTCAGAAAATATGTATGGAGTCCTAGTAATAAGTATTAAGGAAGCTCCCACGCACAAGGCAAATTGCAGGGCTTTGAAAGCTCGTGTTCTGATAAAATAGACCAACATGAGAATAATTTCAACACAGCGTAAAGAATTCTGTATAAGGGGAAAAACATTGTTTGTGGGCACAGAGAAACAAAAAACTGATTACTGGGGGAGATAAAAAAGGAAGTGGCATTTGACCTGATTTCTGAAGAATAGCTTACATTGTTGAGGGAGAATAGATTTTTAAGGGTGACAGCATCAGCAAAGTTATGAGTTTGTGAAAGGGGAGATTATATCTGAAGCCTGGGTTATTCGATAATACTTTTTCTACAAAAAGATAAATAATATATAATTGCAAAGTAAAACGTTAATTGGATATATGAAGTTAACACACAAACACAAACATAAACATATGCATATATCCAGTGAATTCTATCATTGAGCCATTAAAAATCAATAATAAAATTTTGTCATTACTACGTGCTTTGACTGTATTTCATTGACTCTGTATAACTGCCTTTAGTAAGTTGTATTTCAGTATTATTCATTGGGCTTTGAAATGGTGGTTGCTTAAAAATGAAGCAGTTAAGTCTGTTGCTATTATAGAAATACTGTTTGTTGTATAAATATTATTATAGACATTGTTGACTATATTATTGCCATTATGAAAGTCTACATGTGAAATTCCACTTACAATTTGATTATATGTGCAGCTTTTTGAATTTATCTTAAATATTTGTTTCCTTCTCTTGAAAACATATATCTACTTATCATGTTTTGGTTATTATTTGGCTGTTAGGAGACTCAGAAAATGCAAAGTTTATATATACTTCTGTATCATTTATATTTTAAATAATTTGCATTCCTTATTTGTGTTTAAATTTTACTATCAATTTGTTGTATATCTTTTTTCTTTGAGCTGTCATGGTCTTTTAGGATCAGGGATAGAGGATAGCAAACTAGCTAACCAGCAAAGCAAATATGAAAACATTTTACAGTTTATGAGCTTCCTGAGTTTTCCATTTCTAATCTTGTAAATCCTTTAAAATTCTGTCCTCTGTCTGTGTGATATAGAAATAATAAGCATTTATCTTATATAAATGTTACCTTTTAAAACAGAGTGTTTGTGACATCTCTGTCTCCTTAGGGGTTTTATGATAAAATTAGGTTAATTAAATATAGACATTTTAATGGTTTATGAAATATTTTTTATACAATATTTTGTCTTTTTAAATTTTACATGCTGAAAATTAGGTGCATACTTCACAATAATTTCTGAAGTATCTGTTGCCATGCATGTAGGTGCTCAACAAGAATCCTCCCTGGCTTGGTCTCTCATGGCACTTTGCAAAGAAGCCATTGTCTACCCATGGGGTAAAAACACATGCTTCTGGCTCATACAGTGAAAATAATAATTGAAGAGAAACCGCTTCTAAGATGGTGTGAATTATGTAGAATGGCAAGACACGTGCTCAAAGTCTATTTGGTTGCTTAACAGAGTAAATGTACATCATGGTGTGTATTGTGTTACCCTGATTAGAGAAGTAAAGAAGGAAATTCAATTAGAAAAGAAATGAGAAGCAATCACTTGTTATTGTGCCAGATGAAGGTAAGGACATTGAAGAGAAGAATTTTCCTATTAAAAAGAAATTTTGTTTTTTCCTTTCACTTAGCTTCTGGGACTTTTACCACTCATTGGCTTTGGCAACCTGCTTGCTCCACTATATTTATAGCTCTTTCTATAGCATTTTCTAGTGAGACTGCTTATAGTTTAGTGCCTGTGATAAACAGATGTCTTTCACAATGTCACTTTTGGAAAATTTAGATTCTTGTTCTGAATGTTTTCTGTAAATCAATTCTGCCAAGCCTAAGGGGATTTAAGAAAATCTTTCTTTCTCCTAAAGTTAGATATCGCCATATGACTGAAATTATTCAAAAAATTTATGACTTGCTATAATAATGTGTGTTAGATGCTACTGTGGCTAACAGCTGCATAAATACCTGCTAAACCTAAAAAGGTCAAACATTATCATTATTTCTAAGTTAACATTTTTCCTTTGGGAAACCATCATCTGCTTTTGAAAAAGAATGGGCAGGTCCAGGGACCATCTGCTCATTTTCAATTTGCTAACATAGAAAGACTCTCAGGAGTGGGGTGGCGAACAAAATTTTGGATTTAGTCACCAGAAAATAAAAGACAGTATTTTCATTCCTTTTGGAGATTTTATTTATCTTATTAGTAAAATTGTATTCTTCTAACTTTCAGCCACCTCATGCCTTTTCTCCTTGAAATCATCTTAATCACTCCCTTGCCATTATATTAAAATGATTTATCCTGTTTTCCTGTTTTTATTCCTGTTTTGTGAAACCCAAAACACAGGCCAATCTATTTATCTTTTCCATCTCTATATGATGAGTCCTAAGCCATGCTAATACAAAATTATACCAATACAAAGACTGATATTATAAATTCCATAACCTCACCATTTCCTAACAATTATTCAGTATTTATTTTACTCAGTCAACACCTCTCTCGTTATCCAAACATCTTTATCAGAAGAACACTTCTTTACTGTCACTCACAAAATGAATACAGCGTACATTCTTCCTCCCTTTAAGTGATAATAGTTAAGGCATCTATCCTTTTTATGTAGACAGCCCCTTCAGATGTGGTTATGATCCCATAACTTTCTTCTCTCTTGGATACCTTGCTCTTTTAAAAAATTATCTCAGTCTTCACTATGATTCTAAGTGAAGTAACTCGGGAATGGAATACCAAACATTGCATATTCTCACTCATAAGTGGGAGCTAAGCTATGAGCATGCAATGGTATAGAAATGACACAATAGACTTGGTGGACTGAGGGGGAAAGGGTGGCAAGGTAAGGGACAAAAGACTTATGAATGTTTAGACAGTTTTAATCTTTCAGTGATTATAAATAGAGCTTCTATGAATATTCTGATAGAAGGCTGTATCTGTATTTATATTTTCATTTCTCTTTGATAAATACCCAAGGATGAAATTGGTGGGCCATATGCCACACCCATATATATGCAAAAAAGTATTCCAAATATGTTTTGTCACTTTACAACTTTATGAGAGCTATGAATAGATACCAATATCCCCACCAATATTTGAAACCACCAAATTTTGAAATCTTAGTTACTCCAGTAGATGCAATGTAATATCTCACTATATTTTTTAATTTACATGTCATTGATAATTAATGCCGTTTAGGACCTTAACTTTTTACTGTTGAAATTTTTATCTCATTTTGTTGTCTTTTAATTATTTTACATGTTGTATTGAGTTTGTCTTTCTTTAAATGTGTTTTTAATTGTCAAAAAAAATTATATTGCCTTGCTTTGAACTCTCCAGCTAGTTCACACTGAGCCACCAGAAATGTGTCAATTAGAGTTGGAAGTGATTTTACAGACACTGACTTCATCTCTGAGCGTTTGTTCTTAGAAAACTATGATTATATGTATCCACCTATCTGTTTCAGCAGGTTTTGGCCAACAGTTTGCCCTGTAACCTCAATTCTCTGATGCATCTAAGAAACAGTATTGATTTTTCAGTATGTTCTTTTCCCTTTTGTGAGGATACAAGAAATGACTTCAAAGATCTTTACATATCGAACTGGAGACTGAGAGTCTATAAATGATATTTAAAAATTTTATTTTCCAAATGGTTTTTGCTAATATTCAAAATAGTATTTACTTGTTTATATTGAATTCTTATTTCTGCATCCATATTCTAAGCACTTATATTTTTCTAGTACTTGCTTTGGTACATTCTTTAGTATTTTCTATATACAAAATATAAACATGGGTCAACTTACTATTTCCATTCCAATATTTATATCATTCCCACCCCTTACCCCCATGGCTTTGACATATTGTGCTAGCTTGGATCTCCAGTACCATGTTAAAAGGAGCGAAAAGAACAAATATCTTTGCCTTATTTGTGACTCTAGACTGGGACTATTCAATATTTCACTAAGTATGATGCTAATTTTAGATTTTTAGGATGTTCCTTTTATTAGATTGAGGAAGTTTCTTTCTGGTCTTAACTTTCTTAGAATTTGTTGTTGCTGTCGCACTTTGAGTTTTATTCATGATGGGTACTGAATTTTGTGAATTTTTTTCTCCTTATATTGAGATATCATGCAACTTTATCCAGTTAACACAGTATATTGCAATGATAGGTTATATGTGTGTTGCTTAATTTTAAAAATGCCTAAGCATTTGCTAGATTGTTCCTGTTTTCCAGTGATTCCATTGTGATGAGAGAATATGTTCTGGAAGATTTAATGCTTAAAATTTACTTTTAAATGCATTTTATAGGTAAATGCTCCATATTTACTCGAAAAGAGTAAGTATTGTGCTGTTCTTGGTTGTTTGAAGTTCTATAAATGCAAAGTAAGTCTAGTTGAAGAACAAACTTTTTCATTATTCTTTTTCAGTGTTTTGTCAACTGTTAGGTCAATTACTGAGAGATAAGTGCTAAAATCTCCAACTATATATTGTCTATTAAATCGTTTAGATTCATGCAATTTGATTAGGTACAACACGTTTTAAATTGTTTATGTATCTTGCCGAAATGATACTTTTGCCATTATGAAACACTCCTTCTTTATGAGACTACTCCTTTTCTTAAAGTCTTCTTTGCTTGATATACATATTATACTTCCACTTTCATATATTTAATGTTTCATGGCTTTATGTATTTAAAGTGCATGCCCTGTAGACAACATATAGTTGAGTCTTGCTTTGTAATGTAACTTGACAAGCTTTGTCTTTTAATTGTACTTTTGAATCCTCTTACATCTAACATAATTGTTTATGTGATTAGATTTAAGTCTACCCACTGGAGCTTTGTTATTTTCTTGTCCTTTCTCTTTGCCTCTTATTTCTTGCCTTCTTTTGATTTAATCACATATTTATTAAAATTAAGTTTTATCTTCTGTATTTGTATTTTTAGCTAAGCTGTGCCATTTATGCAGTAGCTACTCAAGGGATTAAAATATATACTTACATTTATAAAAGCTTATCTTTACATTATATTGCTTCACATATAAGGTAAGAACCTTATAGTAGTATTATCTACATTTTCCTTATTTAATGGACTTTCAGAAAAGAAACTTACCCTTTATATTTATTTATATTTCTAAAGTGTTCTTTTTTTTTTTTTTTTCTTGAGGCAGAGTCTTGCTTTGTTACCCAGTCTCAAGTGTAATCATGCGATCTTGGCACACTTCAACCGGCCCCTCTCAGGTTCAAGCTATTCTCCTGTGTCAGCCTCCTGAGTAGCTGGGACCACAGATGCATACCATTATGCCCAGCTAATTTTGTATTTTTAGTAGAGATGGGGTTTTGTCATGTTGGCCAGGCTGATCTCAAACTCCTGAACTCATGTGATCCACCCGCCTCAGCCTCCCAAGTGCTGAGCCACCGAGCCTGGCTATATCCAGTGTTCTTTACTCTTTCCCAAAGAATCATATTGTTGACTGAAATACATTTCCATTCATTAAAAATCTTATGTAGAATGTCAAATAAACCTGCGGGTGATAAATTTTCTTAGCTTTTTCAAAATACAGGTTTAGTATATTCCTTATCTGAAATCCTTGAGGCTATACGTGTTTCATATTTCATATATTTTTAGATTTAGGAATATTTGCACCATACTTATTGGCTCAGCATCCCTGATTTGAAAATTTGAAATCCAAAATGCTCCAGTGACCATTTCTTTTGAGCATAATGTCAGCACTCAAAATTTTCAAATTTTAGGGCATTTTGGATTTCAGAATTTTTGATTAGGGGGACTCAATCTATATTAAAATATGTCCATACCATCATTATTTTCAGAGGATTTTTGGCTTTGCTGACATAGAATTCTAGGTTTGCAGGTTTTTAATTTTCTCCACCATCTTAAAAATGTCATTCAATTGTTTGTTTGTTTGTTTGTTTTTGGCTAATATTGTTCCTGAAAAAAAGTGCCTTAATGTGTTTTTTGTGTTCATCCTGTTCAGAGTACATGAAGCACGATAGACCTGTGAGGTTTAAATTTTTTTGTCAAGTTGGGGAAATTTTGAAATAGTACATATATGTATATATTTTCTGTTCCTTCCTCCCTTTCTTTATTCCCCCACAGGTCATTGGAACCTCGCTGTTGTTATTTTAAATTTATTACTTTCTATGTTTTTCACTATAAAAATTGCTATTGTTTTGTGTTTAGATTTATTTATCCTACCTTTGGCAAAGTCTAATACTGCCGCTAAGCCAGCCCAATTATTTCAGGTATTATGTATTTTTAATTTTAGAACTAAAATTTTTCTTTTGATATTTTTCATGCCTGTCATATTTATATTCTCCATTATATTATTTTACATATTCATGATAGCTATTTTAAAGTTCTGTTAAGTCCAAAGTGTCAGTCATTCATATAATTGTTTCTATGTACTTTTTTCCTTGATCAAAAATCAAATCTTCTTACCTCTTCGAATGTCTGATTGTTTCTTATTGAAGACTGGTCATTGTGGATTCCAATCTATTTTTTTGAAGAGCATTGATCTTTGCTACAACTTATGTATTCTCCAGTAATTTGCTACAACAGGTAGTAAATTACTGGAGAATACATAAGCTGTTCAAATATTCATATTAGGATTAGGTTTGGTTTGGATAGACCTATTTTAGTTTTTCTCTCAGGCTTGAGATGCATTCTTCAGTCTATGTATATGGTTCTAATTCTTAAACCAAGACCCTGATGTGCTTTCAAGTAGATAAAAAGCTCAATATTGTACTTTGCTCTGCTAACTTGGTAAAATTTGGACTTCAAACTCCTTTCTCTAGTCCTATATACAAATATCTTCTCAGTTCTTAAGTTTACCCAATATTTCTTAGTTCCTTAAAGAGGATTTTACCATCAAATTTTGACCTTATCCTTTTATGTTCCCTCCTTTTTAGTTTCCTTTCCTCCCAACTTAAAGCTATTCTGGAAGCACTAGATTATAAACTGCGACTCCTAAGCCCAGTAAAGCTGCCATACTGGGCTTGAGCCCTCTCTTTGATGATGTGCCAAGGAGCTAAATAAACTATGGACAAAGAGCTAACAGGAACAAGAAGAGTGATATTTCATTAAATAGAGATATCAATAAAAGGATAGAAATGCTCCAAAGGTATAATGAAAGTTCTGCCTCTCAATGTGCTTTTTTGTTTTTTGGGGTTTTTTGTTTGTTTGTTTTTGAGACAGAGTCTTGCTCTGTTGCCCAGGCTGGAATGCAGTGGTACAATCTTAGCTCACTGCAACCTCTGCCTCCCAGGTTCAAGCAATTCTCCTGCCTCAGCCTCCCGAGTAGCTGCGATTAAAGGCTAGCGCTACCACATCCAGCTAATTTGTGTATTTTTAGTAGAGACAGCATTTCACCATGTTGGCCAGGCTGGTCTCAAACTGATTGTGTGATCTGCCTGCCTCACCCTCCCAAAGTACTGGGATTACAGGTATAAGCCACCATGCCTGGCCCTCTCTCTCTATTTGATGGCAAAGATGATCTTTAGCAGCAACATGTTACATGTTGCTTGGTACATTTTAGATTTTTAATTGACCCTGATTTCATTATACCAACTCTTTTGTCAGTCTTCCCTTGTGGTAGAGAATTGGGCTCATGTAATTGACAGCTCCATCAGATGGAAGAAGACATTTTTGATAAGAAGAAAATTATAATGTTACCAGAAATAGGAAGAAGTATTGCAAGATAATTTTTAAAAATTTAAGAAAATATAAAATATTGCCTATAACTAGGTTTTTATTCTGTGTATATAATTTAAATATTCTCCTCCCTAGCATAGTGAATCTACCCAATTGGAATTAAGATCTGTCTATTCCATAAGGGAAGAAAACTCACTCCTTGTATCTAGGTCTGAGTCTACAGTCTCCAGATGATATAGATTTTTCTTGGTCAATTGCAGTTCAGAAAATTTTCAGTTGTGTAGTTGTTAGTCATTTTACCTGATCCAAATTCTGTTATCAGGGAATATCTTCCCTATCCCTTGATCTTTACTGACTTCAGGAAAGAAAGCCTGTCTTGTTCTGGCTGGACTTTTGTCTACCATTTTTATTTAGCATGATTTCAGGGACACAGGTTTTGTTTCTTAGGGATTTCTTTGGAATTTGCATAATTTTATTCCAAGATCTAGTAACCAAACCTAAAGAGGCAGTTTAGTTATGGTCTTTAAATGTAGACCTTGCCTTAGGCTTTCTGTTTTGGTGGTAATTCTGAGTTGTCTGCTTATCCCTTAGCTCTCAGTTAAACTGCTTCCATTATTCATTTACCTCAGAAATGAAAGGCTATAGTTATGAGATCCAACTAATCTGATTCTACTCCCACACTACATTTTAGGGATATAAATATTATCTTTGTCAGTTCATGAAGCAAAGGGTTTAGACAGAGCTTAGAGCATTTGTCTGTATTCCTGCTGTTCCTAGGTACTAATATTTTATTCCCATTGTCGTCTCCAATTTCTTGCCTTTCATGTACTAATGTTAATTTGAGGATAGGTAGTTGACTTTTCCAACTGAACAGGGTACATACTTGTTTGACTCTGAATCATTTGGATTGCTGACTCGAAGCAGAAAACTCTTTTTAAACACAGCTGTATTTTCTTTCATGTTTTACATGAGCAGCTTGAATAAAAGCTTCACTTATTCTGGCAGTATCACTTAAAAGGCATAGGAAGCAAATATTACCAATATCCAAACTTTTTTCTACCACGTCCCCTAAGGACCTGTCTCAGATGGACGAATGGGTAGTAGCCAAAGATACACCAGGCAAAAATTTGTCCAGGAACTTAACATCTTCGAACCTGAAGGTGGAGACATTTTCACCCTTTAGTGCATTTTATTAATTTTGGTAATGTAGGGTTTGTTAAATGCATGGACTACTTTCATTTTTTTAGGTTTTTTTTTTTTTTTTTCTAATTTAATGGCAGAAAAAAATTCAAAACAAGCATAAAGGGAAATTTATGGGCTTCCTGTTTAGCCAGTACCTATAGCAGTGATATGTTTATATTGTATTTTAAATGGTAATATACTATGCTATAGAAAATAAAAAGTGATGTATAAATGAGCCAAAGGATCATTTGATCACACATGGATCAGGAATTAAATAGTATGATATAAATCAACAATCTAAATCATTTACTCCTATCCAGACACTTTTCCTGCAGGAAATTATCTTAACTGGAATATATATACCTACACAGAAATATAAAGGAAAGTTCTTAGGGGATGAAGCAAACAATTTGATGAGAGAAAGTAATTATCCATTTATATGAGGAGAAAATTGAGTTGTGGATGGAAGGCAAATTGTTGGGCATTGTCTGTGGAGAATAACAATAGTAGATCTGATTTTCATGTTGAAAGCCAAATGACAAAAATCAATGTTGTCAGTGGAGAATTTTAGAAGAAATCTACTCATAATTGACTTTAAGTTCCCCTATATACTCTCTGTAACATACTAACCTCAGGTTAATCTTAGCAGATGCTTTAGCTGTGTTACGTTTTTATTTTTGTTTATCCTATTTATTATATTTTATTTCATTACATTAAAGAATAAAAAGATCATAGAGTTGTTAGGATTTCATTTAGCTCAGCACTTTAATTAACAGATGTTTAAATAGATTTAAAAAGGAAACTTTATAGATTTAAAAAAAAAATAATGGTAATCTGTTTTGTTAGGTTAAAAACCAAACCAAAAACCACACATACAAAATAAAGACTGGCTTTATGGGCCAAGGCAAGAAGGAGTAATTCTACACAGTAGTACCTGTAAAATTGTTCATAGGCTCTTGTAAATCTAACAATATTATCTGTATTTTATCTTCTAAGTCACCTTGGGATGAAAGAAAACATACTTTTCATTTCTAGGAAATTATAATTTTATTTTGAGAGTAGCACCAGTTAAGAAAAAGAAAGCCACCAACTAAGCTGATTTCAAAATAAATACTTTGTAACTATTGTTTTTTAAGAAAGTAATGGTTAATGAAATTAAGTTAATCTAACTAGACTGATATCTGTTCTGATAGGAAATAAGTGATTACATTCACGGTGGATTGCACTTAAAGGTACTCATTTCTCCTGCAACTTATGAAATTATGCAAATCTAAAAATCATTCAGAATCGATGGAAATTTTTACCACCATTTTTCAGAGTTCTGCAATAAAGCAAGTAATAAAGTCAGAATGGGAAGCAATGACTTCACAGAATTTATGAGAAATAAAGAATATGTTGTTATTAAGAACTTCAAAGAAAGGCTACTTTAGAGCTCTAACTTTAGCCGAAAAATAGCCTTACATAAAAGATTCATGATCTTGACTTGATTAATTCAATATGTTTTATTGCCTTATACATGGTTTAAGTTAGATTAGCTGCTATTAAAAAAGTTTTACCTTCAGAGCATCTTCCTTATTATCTAGAAGTCAATTGAGCATCAATAAAATCACTTTATCTGTAATATCATCTATTTAATCTTTACTGTTACAATTACAATATTTGGGCAACAAATATCACTGGTTTACATCTGTATTTATAATGTTTGGTGCTTAATAATAAGAATTTTATAGCAATTATTAACTGTTTTGAAAGATTTTATTACCTTCTGCTCAATACTCAATTATTGTATTTATTAGCCTTCCTAAAAAGCAATCGTTTTATAAAATCAACTTCATAAATAATAGGGGAGTATTATTAAAACAAAAATGTTAAAGTGCCATCTCTTACCAGGAGAATACTATGTGAAGGGAGCTGACCTAAGAGATGAAAAAAAAGGTGGAGGGGACATTAAAATAGTAGGTTTTCTGGCATTTGTAGTTAGATTATTATCAGCTTAAATTAGACTGTTAGTATTATGCTGGTAAATTTTACATGTCAACTTGACTGATTAAGGAATACCTGAAGAACTGGTAAATAGTCATTTCTGAATGTGGCTGTGAAACACAGAGAGGAGACTGGCCTATAAGACAGCGAACTGAGGAGATAGATTCACCCTTACTGTGGAGGGGTACCAGCATCTATCCAGGCTGGATTCCTAGAGGGAACAAAAAGGCAGAGGAAAGGTGAATTTTCTTCTCCCTCTGTCCCTGAAGCCAGGACACTCATCTCCTGCTCTTTAAGATCAGAACTTCAGGCTGTCTGGCCTTTGTACTCTTGGACTTAACACCAGGGCCCCCAGTTTCTTACACCTTCAGCCTTGTACTAAGAGTAACACCATTGATTTCCCTGGTTCTGATGCTGTCAGACTTGAACTGAGTCATGTTACTGGCATCTTTGGGTCTTTAGCTTCCAGAAGGCCTTTTGTAAGACTTCTTATCCTTGATAATTATGTGAGCCAATTTTCAAAATAAGTTATCTCTTCTACCTATTTATCTATAATCTATCTATGTATCTATCTATCTATCTATCTATTATCAATCATCAATCATCTTTCTATCTATCTCATCTATCTATTATACTGGTCTCTCTCTCTGGAGAACCATGACTAATACAGATTCTAAATGTTTAAGCATATTATTTTATTTAATACTTGTGAGAAATCTATTTGCTTGTTTTTATGGTTGAGGAAAGAGTACCAGAACACATCTATTTATGTCAAACCATCTGAAATTACTGATTAGCACAACTTCCATTAGAATATTGCGATAAAATAATCACTGTAGTATTGAATGCTAGAAATGATGATTTTGCTTTACTTCAGAATATCAGAGAATTAGACTAGATAAAACAATTAGTTTAATTCAAAAGTCATTGCAGTTTTTGTCATTAAAAGTTACGACGTAAGCTGCAATCACTTTTGCACCAATCCAGTAACTCTCAAGACTAGTTTCTATTATGCTTTTAAATCTTACTATAAAACCCTCTTGGAAAAAGATGCCCATGACAGAGTTATCTGATGGAAAAGAAAAAAGAGAAAAAATAGGGAGAATAAACACATTAACACTTAATAATTTGTCATGCCTCTTGAGTGTTACAATTATTTTTAAAATTGATAAGATATTTTCCATATCGGGATGAGGAGACATGAAGTCTTGAGAAATCTATGCAGCAAGGTGTCTAGGAAGGGAAATTTGGGAGGGATTTCAAAGAATAGAAGGAAGTTATTTAAGAAAATATTTTAGAAGAGAGATCCAAGATGGCTGATCACTAGCAGCTTGGGATTGTAGCTCCCAGTGAAAGTGCAGAGAACGAGAGGATACCACACTTTCAGACGAATTTTTGTTGCTCACGCACCAGGAGATTCCCAGAAGAGGAGGCCACATGTCGCCAGCGTGACTCTTGTGGCCGGTGAGGTGGTTTTGCCGCTGCCTTGGTGCGACGGTTCTTGGTGCAGAGTCAGAAAAGCACCATCAATCTTAATGCCGCTGTTTTGGCCGGCGCAGTGGGTTGTTCAGATTTTAGCGATGGGAATCAACAAGTTGGACGTCCACTCAGAAACCCAATTATAAAGATGGTAATTATAAAGACTACAGATGGATAAATCTATAATGAAGGGAAGAAACCAGCCTAAAAAGGCTGAGAATACCCAAAATCAGAACGCCTCTCCCTCTACAGGGGATCACAGTTCCTCATTAGCAACAGAACAAGGCCTGATGGAGAACAAGTATGTTCCATTAACAGAAGCAGGCTTCTAAATGTAGATGATAAGAAACTTCAGTAAATTAAAGTAACTTATTCTAACCCAATGCAAAGAAAGTAAGAACTTTGAAAAAAGGTTTGATGAAATGTTAACAAGAATACACAATTTAGAGAGGAATATAAGTGAATTAATGGAGCTGAAAAAC